>NW_006922528.1:493856-497701 GCF_000298275.1 Orycteropus afer afer | reverse complement strand
TAAACTAAATCCGATGCTTCAGTTGCTTGAAAACATGAGCTCAACTGCTGGTTGCCTTTCTAAAATCAATAGGAAACTTCAGGAAGCAGTCAGATGTTATCACAAAATATATGAGAAAAGGACTATACAAAAAATTCTCACTAATTATCTGACTAGAAATGACATTCTCATTCCCAGGAATAATCCAGATGATCCAAAACTTTGCACAAGTAGAGTTATTACCACAACTGAAAAATGCTAATGTTACCCAATTCTTCATTTTCAGAATAATTTTTTTATAATGTGTGTCTTTTTATGTATATATATTAAAATATATCTGTAAGTTTATATGTAATAAAGATTGGATTTCTAAAGATACTAACAATAAAAGATGATAATGTCTTTTTTCTTTTAAGAGATATTTGACTTATATAAGAACCTATTTACAATAGAGTCATTGACACAGAACCCCATCATAAGTCATGGATTACCTGTACACAGGTTTTTCCCTAAGTTAACATTACAATAAAAATTATATAGTTCACCCTAAGTGCGAATTCAGTCTGTAGATTTCTTTAATGAGTGCTTAGATAAAATAATTTATGTATTCTTAAAATTGACTTTGCTTTTTATTACAGGTTTATATTAGTAGAAAAATTAGGGAGATAGGAAAGAGTTCCTGTATCCATATCCAGTTTCCCTTATTATTAACATTTTCTATTAATATGACACATAAGTTGTAATTAATGAAACAATATCCACGTATTATTAAGTAAAGTACGTAGTTTATTTATGTTTTCTTAGTTTTGTCAGTTACCCTTTTTCTATTTCAGGATCCCGTGTATTTTGTTGTGATTGCTCCCTAGTCACCTCTTGATTGTGATAAAACCAAAAATTAAACTCATTGCCATCGAGATGATTCCTTCTCCCAGCAACCCCCTTTGTATTTCTGAGGTGGTAAATAAATCTTTAAGAGAGTAGATTGCCCAGTCTTCCTTCTGCAGAGTGTCTGGTAAATTTGAACTGCCAGCCATCTGGTAACCAGTCAAATGCCTTAGGCACTATACCACAAAATCTATTTGACTGTGACAATTATACATATTGTCTTTGTTTTTGATGGTCATGAAAGTTATGTGAAGTACTATTTAGATATGTTGTAGGAAGCTTCACTGTTGGAATTTGTCTCTTTATTTCTTTCCTGATTAGACTGGGATTATGGATTCTAGGAGGAACATCACAAGGTAGATTTTCATTTTCATTATTTCAGGTCAAAGGTAAATGCTCTCAGCATGATTTATGACTGTTGTTGACTAAAACCTTTTTTCCAATCTCTGAAGAACTTTTTCAACCATTTTCTGCAAAGCAGATCTGGTGCTGAAAAATTACATCAAGTTCATCTGAGCTACTCTTTATACTCCTTCACTTTTGAAGGATAATTTTTCTAGTTATACACTTCTACCTGTTTTTTTCTTTCTACACTTTAAAAATTTCTTTCCACTCCATTCTTTTTTCTACAATTTCTGATGACCAGTCTGATGTAATTCTTCTCCTTCTTGTATAGTAACAATGTACTGACATCGGTTATGGTGTTAGTATTCTTTGACTTCTTTCAAGGTTTCCTTTTTTGCTTTGTACCTTTTCAGATTGTATATGATTTGTCTAGGTGTAGATTTATACTTATCTTGCTTAGATTTTTTGAAGTTCCTGGATCTATTATTATTTGTTGTCTTTCACTACTTGGGGGAGACTTCTCAGACATTACTATATGCATTTTATTTTATTTTATTTGTTTACATTTTGTTGTGATTTGGGTGAAAGTTTATAGAGCAAATTTATTTTCCACATAACAGTTAATACACATTTTGTTCCATGACACAAACTGTGATCTCCACAATGTAATAGTTCTCTTTCTCACTTCCTTTCTGGTTACCTTTTCCCTGTATCCTTCTTTCCTATGTATTCCTGCACTCTGAGATTTCTCCCAGTGCAAATGTTGTCCTTCTAACCTCCAATGCTTGATTGTTCTAAGGAGTTCACCTGCCTGAGAAATTGTTATAGGCCCATCTATCATTTGGCTGAAAGTTAAGCCATGGGAGTGATTTCGATTCCAAGCATGAAAGGTGACTAAGGGCCATAGTCTTGGGCATTCAACCAGTCTCTCTTAGACAAGTAAGCCTGGTCTTCTTTGAAATTTGGGATTTTATTCCACATTTTTCCCCCACTCTATTCAGTAACTTCAATTTTGATCATTTTCTGAGTAGTTTGCATTGGTAATCAGGTACCCTCTAGTTCTTCTACTGGTCTCAGTGTTGTGTAGGCTGAGATTCCCATGGCCCACTTAGTCACTTGGACTAATGGTTTCCATGTGGCTTTGATTTTGTCCACTTTTCATTATTCTGGATGAGGAGACACCAATTGTGGCATCCTAAATGGCTTCTCATAAGCTTTTATGACCCTAGTCACTACTCATCAAAGTAGGATGTAGAAAAATATTTTTGGATGGACTTCTGGTAAGATGGTGGAATAGGCAGACAAGTGACACAGACCCTCTTCAACAAAGAAAAGAGAAACCAACTGACAGAGATACAGAAGATAATTCTGGAACCTGAGTTCTGAAAGGAACTATACAGAAGTGGATTAGGTACCAACTAGTGGAAAAACCTGAACAAAAACAGTGAGTTTTGAGATGGTCAGAGCTGCAGACTCTCAGCTACTCTGACAGGACCAACAGCCTGAATAGTTCCAAGTGGTATTCGGACCTGAGAATTGACCTAAAGATAGCCCTGTTCACTAAGTACTGCAGGGACAACTCTGCTGGTAGCCCGTGGGTAGGAAGGGAAACAGCAAGAAGGGAGACAACTGAGCTATTGACTTTCTACTGTCCTGAGGGCACAGCCATTTTGATTTTTTGCACATGGCAGCAATTTTGGATATTTAAAATGATCAAGGGTAAGCAATTTTGAATGTTTATAAGGAGCAGCCACTTTGGATATTTTAAGTGACTGAGGGTGCAGCCATTTTGAATATTTACAAGTTACAACCATTTTAGATTTTAAAGTGATAGCATTCTCATCTAGATTCCAGGGACCTAAGAATAGGCTCTCTTTGCCAAAGTTGGCATGGACATACAAAAGTCTGATAACAGGAAAGGAGACACGTGGTAAGTGTATAAGTTCAGTCAACTGATGAACAGAGGAGCACAGCACAGTAAACTGCTTGTGTAGATAACATGCAAACAAAACAAAGAAAATGAAAATTGTGTGCAAGTCACTCCAACATACAATCACCAATTAAATATAAGCACAAAAAAGTCACAATTCCTCACAGACAACAGAGCGTAACAGTCCACACAAAGAGGCAAGATAAAGCAGGAGAAACAAGGGACCAGGATACAGAACCAGAACATATCCCTGAAGAAGAGACAGCATTGGAACTCCCTGATAAGGAATTCAAAAGAATTATACTTAGGGATCTTCAATGGATTGAGAGACACATCAAGGAAAACACAGACAAAACTCTAGAAGAATTTCAGAAGAAAATACAAGAATAAAATGACAAAATACATGAAAAATTAGAAATGATTCTAAATCTACAGATAGAAATCCAGATTAATACTAAATTGTCAGAAATAGATAATACATTGAAAGGGCAAAGGAGTAGAATTGATGCAGTGGAAGGCAGAATTAATGAGATTGAAGAAAAATACCTGAATACTTATTTGGAAAAGGATCAATAAGAAAAACTATCAAAACAAAATGAAGTAAACCTAAGGTTCACGTAGAATACCTTCAATAGGAATAACCTATGTGTCATTGGAATTCCAGAACAGAAGGAGAAAAAGAAAACCAGTGAGAAAATTGGTCAAG
>NW_006922528.1:487861-488991 GCF_000298275.1 Orycteropus afer afer | reverse complement strand
GGCAGAAGACATGAATAGACACTTCAACAAGGAGGATGTTCAAGTGACCAGCTAATACATGAAGAGATCCTCACAATCACTGGCCATTACAGAGATGCAAGTCAAAACAATAATGAGATACCATCTCACCCCAGGACTGATGGCAAAGTTTCACAAGACAGATAATAACAAATGCTAGTGGGGATGTGGAAAGATTGGGACTCTCATACTCTGCTGGTGGGATTGTGAATTGATACAACCACTGTGGAAAGCAATATGGTGATTCCTTAGAAAGCTGGTATTGGAGATGCCATTTGACCCAGCAATCCCATTACTAGGTATATATCCTAGAGAGGTGAGAGCCAGGATAGGAACAGATACATTCACACTCATGTTCATCACAGCACTATTTATAATCGCAAAAAGATGGAAACAACCTACATGTCCATCAGCGGAAGAGTGGATGACCAAACTATGGTACATACACATAATGGAATGCTATGCAGAACTAAAGAATAATGTAGAGTCTCCAACACACCACATAATATGGATGAACTGGAGGACATTATGCTGAATGAAATAAGTCAATCACAGAAGGACAGATACAGTATTAGTTTTTGTTGTTGTGGAGGATCAAGGAAAGGTTTATATATGGAGGGAAACTTTGTTGGTTTCCAGGGGTGGGAGGGGAGGGGAGGGAGCATTGCAAAATAAATAAATAAATAAATAAAATGCATTGACCCATGTCACTTTAGTTTTGAGTACTTCACTGTACATAAATTTTATTTCAATCAAATGCATTTAAAAACATGTTTTTGTCTATTATGGTAAGCCAATTAAGCTTAATATCCCTTGAAACCATGGTCCCAATCCCACATGCCCAATGAGTCACTTGCTCAGGTGTTTGGTTTTGGCTAAGAAATTATAAAGATTTTACCATCTGTTAGCTCTAATATACATATGGACAATTATTTTTTTTTAACTTTTTATTGTGGTTTGGGTGAAATTTTACACAGAAGATTCATTATCTATTCAAGAATTCATAAAAATTTTATTTTGTAACATTGATTACAATCCCCACAATGTAGTGACTTTCTTCCTACTTCTTCCTTATGCTTACCTTCTTTCTGTGGCCTCCGTGACTATGTATT
>NW_006922528.1:485566-487181 GCF_000298275.1 Orycteropus afer afer | reverse complement strand
TCTTAATTATTCTTTAATATTGCATAGTATTCCTTTGTATTTATGTACCATAATTCAGTTATGCCTTCATCTGTGTATAGGGACTCATATTTTTTCCATCTCTTTGCTGTTGTGAAAAGTGCTGCAATGAGCATGGATGTGCATATTAACCTCCCAGCTCTCACTTCTTTAGGATATTATGCCTGGTAAAAGGATTACATGGTCAAATGGTATTTTTATTTCCAACTTTTTAAGGAAGCATCTTACCCATTTCACTGTTGTTGTACCATAGTACTTTCCCACCAGCAGTGTATGAGAGTTCCATTCCGTCCATACCCCCTCACCAACATTATCCATTTTCGATCTTAACTTTGCATTACTGCTGGCATAAGATGATATCTCATAGTTGTTTTGATTTACATCTCTCTAATAGGAGCTCTAGGAGCTCTGGTAGCTTAGTGTCTAAGGCACTTGACTGCTAACCAGAAGGCTGGCAGATCAAACCTACCAGCCACTCCTTGGAAGGAAGATGAGGCAATCTACTTCCGTAGTGATACTGCCTCGAAAACCCAAGGAGGGTTCACTATGAGTCAGGTCCAACTCGATGGCACATAACAACAATAACCATAGACAATGATCATGAACATTTCTTCATGTGTTTATTGGTCACCTGATTATCTTCTTTGGTGAAGTGTCTGTTCATGTCTGCTGTCCATTTTTAATGGGATTCTTTCTCTATTTGATATTAAAGAGTCCAAGTTTTCTATATATATTTAAAGATAAATCCCTAGTAGGATACATCATTGTCGTTCCCCCACCCCCACCCCAATCTGTGGGTTCTTTTTTTTACTGGTGGAGAGTCTTTTGGTTCACGTAAGAATTTAGTTTGAGGAAGGTTTCAGTCATCTAGTTTATGTTCTGCTGTTCATTCAGTTTAAATTATGTTTTGTAGCCTATTTTTGGGATAAATAAGGGCTCCTAAGTTAGCCACTAATTTTTCTTTGATAAACTAAAGTTTGAGATTTTACATTAAGTTCTTTCATCCTTTTGATTTAGCTTTTGTGTATGGTATAAGGTATGGATATTGTTTCATTTTTATGTAAATGGGTATCAAGTTTTGCCAGCACCATTTCTTAAAGAGATTGTCTCTTCTCCATTTAATGGGTTCTGGTCATTTTGTAAAGATCAGCTCTTTACAGGTGGATGGCTATATTTCTGGATTCTCAATTCTGGTTCACTGGTCTATGTGTCTGTTTTTGTAATAATACAAGGCTATGTTGACTACTATAGTTGTAGAGTACATTTTAAGATTGAGGAGTGTTGAGATTGGGGCAACCTACTTTTTTCTTCTTCTTCAATAGTGTTTTCCTTATCCATGGTTTCTTTTCATTCCGTATAAAATCAGTGATTGTTTTATCCATTTCCTTAAAGAATGGTGATGGAATCTTCATGGGGATTGGATTAAATCTATAGATTTCTTTGGGTAGTATTAACATTGGGAGCTCTGGTAGCATAGTGGCTAAGACACTTGCCTGCTAACCAGACTGCTGGCGGTTCAAACCCACCAGCCACTCCTTGGAAGGAAGGTTGGGCAATCCTACTTCCATAGTGATACTGCCTCAGAAACCCAAGGATG
>NW_006922528.1:483833-485291 GCF_000298275.1 Orycteropus afer afer | reverse complement strand
GTGGTGCTGTTATTTGCCATCAAGTCAGACCCAACTCATAGTGACCCTTCCTTGAGTTTCCCAGGATGTTTCACTACGGTAGATTGCCCAGCCTTCCTTCTGAGGAGTGCCTGGTAGGTTTGAACCTCCAGCTTTCTGGTTACCAGTCAAGTGCCTTAGGCAATATGCTACCAGCGTTCCTATCCTTTTGGTAGATATTGCAAATTGTGTTATTTTTCTTCAGTCCTTTTCAGAGAGCTTCTTTTTCATGTTGAGGAATTCAACTGATATTTGTATTTTGATCTTGTATCCTGCCACTTTACTAAAACTTTCAATTAGTTCCAGTAGTTTTCTTGCTGAGTTTCTGATTTTCTGTGCATAGTATTATATCATCTGGAAATAAGGATAATTTCATTTCTTCTGTACCAAATTGTATGCCCTTTATTTCCCTTTCCTATCTTATTGTCCAGGCAAGGACTTCCAATACAATGTCAAACAGAAGTAGTGATGAAGGCTTCTTTGTTTGGTTCTCATTCAAAAGGAGAATTATTTCTGTTTCTCTCCATTGAGAATAATGTTAGCTGATGGTTTTGTGTATATGCCTTTTATTTTGTTGAGAAATATTCCTTCTATTTCTATTTTCTGAGGGTTTTGATCAGGAATGGTATTAGATTTTATCAAATGTAATGTCTGCTTGATTTATGTGATCATGTGGTTCTTTTCCTTTATTTTATTTATGTAATGAATTACATTGATTGTTTTTCTAGTGCTGAAGCATCCTTGCTTACCTGGTATGAATCCTATTTGGCAAGTTGTATTATTATTATTACTATTATTGGAATAGTGTTGGATTTTATTGGCTAGGATTTTGTTGAAGATTTTTGCTTCTATACTTATGCATGATGTTATTTTTAGGTGACAATGAATCAGTTCTTACTCATAGAGCCCCAATGTATAACAGAACAAAACACTGCCAAGTCCTGCACCCTTCTTACAATCCTTGCTATACCTGAGCCCATCCTCCCAGCCACTGTGTCAATCCATCTTGTTGAGGATCTTCCCTATTTTAGCTGACTTTCTACTTTATGAAGTATGATATCCTTCTCCAGGGACTGGTTCCTTTTGACAAAATGACCACAGCATGTGAGATGAAGTATGGCTATTCTTGGTTCTAAGGAACATTCCAGCTGTACTTCTTCCAAGACAGACCTATCCATTCTTCTAACAGTCTGTAGCATTTTCAGTATTCTTCACCAACACCACAATTAAAGTGCATCAGTTTTTCTGCAGTCTTCCTTATTCATCGTCCAGCTTTCACATGAATATGAGGCTATTGAAAATATCATTGCTTGAGTCAGGTGCACCTTAGTTTTCAAAGTGATGTTTTTGTGTTTTAACACTTTGAAGAGGTCTTTTGCAGCTGATTTTCCCAGTGCAATACATCATCTGTGTTGTTGACTGTTGTGCTTCCGTGAGTGT
>NW_006922528.1:481784-482823 GCF_000298275.1 Orycteropus afer afer | reverse complement strand
TTTGCTGTGTGTATTTATTGCTATAAGTTGCTCACTGGACATTTGCCTTGGCTGTATCAAAATGAATTTGGTATGTTGTGTTTTCACTCTTGTTTAATTAAAGGAATTTTTCAATTTCAGTTTTTTATTCTATTATCAAGTAGCTTTTAAGGGGGGTTTTATTCAGATTCCATTTTTTTTTCCTTGATTTTACTACTGTTGATTTCTAAATTTTATAGCATTGTGATTTGAGAAGATGTTTTAAATATTTCAATTTTTTTTTTTTTTAATTCATTGAGGCTTGTTTCATTACCTAATATGTTCTACTTTGCAGAAATTTCCACGTGTGCTGGAAAATAATGTATATTGTGCTGTTACTGGGTGAAGTGCTTTGTATATTTCTATAAGGTCAATAGTTTGCATTGAATTGTTCTTCTGTGTCTTTGTTGAGGTTCTTTCTAGTTATCCTAATCTTCATTGACAGTGATGTATTAAAGTCTTGTACAATTAAAGTGGATTTATCTAATCCTCTATTCTGTTAAAGTTTGCATACACATTTAGAAGTTCTTTCATTGGATGCATAAGTATCTATGGTTTTGTCCCCCTGTTTGATTGATATTTTAATTATTATATAACACTCCTCTTTATTTGTATGGTGATTTTTGTCTTAAAGTCTATGTTATCAGAAATTAGTATTTCTACCCCTGCTCTTTGATTTTCTTTTATTTATTTATTTTAACCAACCATTGATTTTCAGTCTATTTTTGTCTTTGTTTCAAGGGTGTGTCTCTAGTAGACAGCATATTAATGGGTCATTTTTTTGTTATTCCATTCTGTAACTCCCTGTCTCTTTATTAGGACATTTATTCAATTTACATTCAGTATAATTATTGACAAGTATAAACTTATTTTCATAATTGTTTTTTATTTGTGTGTGTGTGGTGTTGCTGATTCCTTTGTTCCATATAATTTTCTATGCTGAGTTCATTTTTCTCATTTATTTTTTAAAAATAATTTCCTGTATTTATCTTGTTGGTTTTGCATATATGCCCTTTATTTT
>NW_006922528.1:463444-463969 GCF_000298275.1 Orycteropus afer afer | reverse complement strand
TCTACATGTCACCACAGTAGGACAAACCGACAGACAAGTTTGTCTTGCTGTTGGAGACCTCTCGTATCACCCCCAGCTGGGTCCTTGTGGCTGACTGTACCTCTGTCTGGCTTCCTGGCTTTTAATCCCCTTTCTCCTGCTCTTCTGTCCTGCTGTTTTGTGCGTCCCTGGGTTGTCCCTGGGGCTGTCTTCTCCTCTGTCTGGGTTCCTGGCTTTTTATCCCCTTTCTCCTGCTCTTCCGGCCTGCTACTCTGTGCGGCCCTGACTTTCCTCTCCTCACCTAATCCCTTCTGCTGACTGCTCTTCTCTCTGGCTTCCTGGCTCTTAATCCCCTGTCTCCTGCTCTTCACGCTTGCTACTTCAGGCATCCCTTGCATTATCTCTCCTCACCTGTAACCCTGGGGCTGACTGTTCTTCTGTCCGCGTTCCTGGATTTTTATCCCCTTTCTCTTGCTCTTCCAGCATGCTACTCCGGGTGGGCCTGAGTTGCCTCTCCTCACCTATAACCCTGGGGCTGACTGCAGT
>NW_006922528.1:446467-462861 GCF_000298275.1 Orycteropus afer afer | reverse complement strand
CGTCTCACCTATTTTGGTCATGTTGTCAGAAGGGACCATTCCCTGGAGAAGGATGTCATGCTTGGTAGGGTGGAGGGTCAAAGAAAGAGGGGGAGACCATCAACGAGATGGATCGACATAGTGGGTGCAATGATGGGCTCAAGTATAGCAGGGATTGTGGGGCTGGCATGGGATCGGGCAGTGTTTCGTTCTGCTGTGCATGGGGTCGCTATGAGTTAGAAACGACTCGACGGCACTTAACAACAACATTGGTTGAGTTGCAATAACAATTAAATTCCTAACCTCAAATGGTATTTGAACTTAAAGTGAGGTTATTGATTTGAAAGAAATGGGATCCTGAAACTTGAGATGTGGATATAAAAACTGATAATCTTGAATCTGAAGATATTGAGCCCCTACATTCTGTTGAAACATTTATGTCAGCAGAAGTAGCCCCTGTACTCTCATCTGAAAACATTAGTCTTGTTTTTTCTGCTAGGCAACATTTCACAATAAAACCATCCTTTCCTCTGCTGTCTGGCAACATTAACTCAACTGTATCGAAAGGTCCGTGTCTGAGGCACTGCCTGAGATGGTACCTGAAGCATATGCCTTGTAAGACATTGCTAAATGTCTCCATAATCCACTATACCACCTATAATACCTATATCCAGATTCAATACCAGTAAGCTATAAGACGAGTAGGTACATTATACTCCAAAGAAACTGCTTCATTTTCCTAATATATAGAAATAGAATCCTGGAGAACATATTTGGGAGTGACCATTAAGTGTATGGGATAATTGTGCCAGGAACATAAGGTGGGTTAAGTCTGAGTTTACTGATATGGTCTCAGTAAGCAAAGATTCTTCATTCAGAGTTTCAGCTTAAGGGGTTAAAAAATGATCTAATACTTTATTTGATTGACTGAAATGTGGACCAAGAGGTGACCTACACTAAATGAAGATGAAATGCCAGACCTGAGTTGGTATACTACAGAATAAGAAATCCAAAAGCTTAGGGAAATTGGAATGTTACAGTGGATATAACATGATAGATCCACAGACCCACCCAATAAGTGCCCAGAGAATACCTATTTCACAACTCTGAGAAATTAATTTGTGATCAAAGTAACAGTATATTTAAAGAATGCTTTATTGCTTCTCTGTGTAGGTTAGATGTTACAGTAGGAACTGCTTTAACTGAATCAAGAAAACTAACAGCATTGGGAGTGACTTGGACCCAGTATGGCATAGGCCACTTGGAGACAATTAATAGCTAAAGATAAGGTAGTCATGGTTACCGTAATAGAGAGCAGAGTCAAAGCAGTTATTAGAGTAGTCTGACTCAATGGAGTCAAACTCCAAGTAGTTGGCTACTTAGCATGTTGTCCCTAGGAGAGAAATAAATGTGAAAGCTGCTAAATATTTACTTGATTTCTACAAGCAGAAGAGCTCTAGGTCAAGTGAACAGCAGTATACCTTGAATTGCCAAAAACAGAAAGTTATTTCCTTCAATGAATTCCCAGCCTTGACCCAGTTTACAGACCCAAAGCTCCTTGGATGAAGTGAAGGCTAGGGGTTCCCTTAAGGAAAGGTCCCACTACATTTTCAAACATTTATTCTATTAATCTTTCTATGACTTTTTGAAAGAAGATGTGCTTTGGGGAGAAGGGAAATAACCAGAGATTACTGGACATGGGCTCAGAACCAACACTAATTCCAGGAAACACAAAGAATCACTGTGGCTCACAAGTCAGAGTAGGGGCATATGGAGAGCAGTTTACTAATAGAGCCGTAGCTCAGATCTGTGTCCTCCTGGGTCCAATAAATCCATGCATCTATCCTGTTGTGATTTTTTCAGTTACAGAATGCATAATTAGAATAGATACACTCAGCGATTGGCAGAATAACCATATAGCAGTTCTTGACTGCTAACCAGAAGGCTGGCGGTTCAGACCCACCAGCTACTCCTCAGAAGGAAGGTTGGGCAATCTACTTCTGTACTGAAAGTGCCACAGAAACCCAAGGAGAGGTTGCTATGAGTCGAGGCTGACTTGACATCCTATAACAGCAACAACAAAGGTACACACAAATGTATATACTTGACATCATATAACAACAAATACATATATATGTGTATATATATATATATATATATATATATATATATATAAGAAATGGCTCATGCAGTTGTAAAGGTTGGCGCATCCCAAGTCCATGGGTCAAATGTCAAGCTGGAGGCCTCCGCTAATTCACACAACTGCAGGGGCTGACAAATCCATCATCAGCAGGCACCATAGTGGGCTGTTGAATTCAGAGGCTAACAGATCCAACATTGGCAGATAAAATAGCAGCTTGTTGCCTCACAGGCTTCAAAGGCAGCAATCCAAATATCGACAAGCAATATAGTAGGTCACTAGTTCAAGTCCAGGAACTGGAAATGATGAGCCAGATGTTGGATCAAGATCCAGGAGAAAGCCTGAGATCTTTCCCAAAGAGTTTCCATATACACAGGAAATAGGCCACACCTTGAAGGAAACTTCCTTTCAACTGAACGATTACTCATAACAGATCTCATCATGGAAGTGATTACATTATATCAGAACTAATTACAAGAGATGGCTGCATCATAACTGCTAAACCACTTAGAATCATGGCCCATCTAAGTTGACACACAATTTTAACTATCATACCTGTGAAGTAAGGGCTGTTTTGGTGGGATGTGTCAAGTGGAAGTTATTAGAACTGTCCCTAGCTAAGAAAACACTAAACCAAAAGCAACACCACATTCCTGGAGGGATTTCAGAGATTAGTACCACCATCAAGAATTTGAAATATGCAAGGGTGATGATTCCCACCACACTCCCATACAATTGAATACTTGGCCTGTGCAGCAAACAGATGGATCTTGGAGAATAGCAGGAATTATCATAAATTTAGGCAGGTAGTGACTCCAATTGGAACTACTGTTTCATATGTGGTTTCATTGCTTGAGCAAATTAATACATTTTTTTGGTACCTGGGTTGCAGCTATTGATTTAGTCAATAACTTTTTCTTTCTACCTATTTATAACTTCAGAAGCATTCAACTGGCAAGGTCAGCAGTACACCAATGAGCAACCAGAAAGGTATGTCAACAGTTCAGCCCTATGTCAAAATTTTGTCCATTTTGAACTTGATCACCTCTCTCTTTCATAAGACTTCACACTGTTCCATTATATTGATGACATTATGCTGATTGGACCTAGTAAGAAAGAAGTATTAAAGGACTCTAGACTTTTAGTAAGTGAATTGCACACCAGAGTTTGGCAAATTAATCCAACAAAATTCAGATAGTTTCCACTTCAGTGAAATTTCTAGGGGTCCAGTGATGTGGGACATGCAAAGATATTACTTCTAACATGAAAAATAAGTTATTGCATCTGCTTCCACCTACAAATAATGGAGAGGTATAATGCTTGCTGGGTTTTGGATTTTGGAGGCAACATTTCCCCCATTTCAGCTTGTTTAACAAGTGACTCATAACTTGGGTAGTGTTGAGTAGGGGCTAGAACAAGAGAATGGTTAGTAACAGGTCCATGCTGTGATGCAAGCTGCTCTGTCACTTTAATCATATGATCAAGTTGATCCAATGGTGCTTGAAATATTAACGACAGATAGAGATCCCTTATGGAGTTTCTGGAAACCCCCTATTGGTGAATCACAGTGCAGATCCTTAGGACTTCATGGATGTCTTCTGCAGATAACTATTTCCCTTTTGAGCAACACCTTTTCTCTTGTTACTGGGCCTTAGTAGAGACTGAACACTTAACACTGGGCCACCAAATTACCATGCAGCCTGAGCTGGTAAAGTGAGTGCTGTTAGACTCACAGAGACATGAAGTTGGGCATGGTCAGCCGTACTCCATTATTAAATAGAAGTGGTGAATATGAGATCAGGCTTAATCTGGAGCTGATGGCACAAGTAAATTACAATAGGAAGTGCCCCAAAATACCCTTGTTTCCAACTCCTGTCACATTTCTTTCTCCAAGTTTGCATCTATAGACTCATGGGGGATTTCTTATGATCAACTGACCAAGGGAAAGACAACTTGTACCTGGTTAACAGATGTTTCTGTGCAATAGGCAGAAATTACTCAAAAGTGGACAGTGACAACAATGCAGCCCTGTTCTGGAAATTTCCTGAAGGAACTGAAGAAAATTCCTTGTGATGGGAAGAACTTCTAGCAGTGCACTTGATTGTTCATTTTGTTTGGAAGGAGAAGTGGCCAGATATGTGATTGTATACTTATTCACAGGCTATAGCTTAGGATTTGGCTGGATAGTCAGGACTTGGAAGGAATATCATTAGAAAATTGGTGAGAAGCAGTTATGAGGAAAAGAGATATAGATAGACATTTCTGAATGAGCCAAAGAAGTAAAGATATTTGTCTCCTGTGAATGCCCACTAAAGGGTAAACTCACAGTGGACTATTTTAACAATCAAGTTGATAGGATGATGCACTCTGTAAATATTAGTCATCTTCTTTACTCAGCCACTCAAATTATTTCTCAATAGGCTTATGAACAAAGTGGCAAAGATTGAGGTTATACATGGGCTCACCAACATGGACTTCCACTCACCAAGGCCAATTAGGCTACAGCCGCTGCTGTGTGCACAGTTTGACAGTAGCAGAGACCAACATTGAATACTCAATAAGAAACTTCATTTATGGGTGATCAGCAAGCAACCTGATGGCAGGTTGATTACAATGAAACACTTCTGTCATGGAGAGAGCAGAATTTCTTTCTTACTGGTAAAGACATAGGCGCTCTGGTGGCATAATGCCTAAGACACTTGATTGCTAATCAGAAGGCTGGCTATTTCAAACTAGTCACTCCTTGGAATGAAGCTTGGGTAATCTACTTCCATAGTGATACTTCCTTGGAAACCCAAGGAGGAGTTGCTATCAGTCAGATCTGACTTAATGGAAATGGGTTTGGGTAGAGACATTTACTCTGAATACAAATTTGCCTTCCTTGTATTCAATGCTTCTGCTACTTAAAAAAAATAAATAAATAAAATTAAAAAAAGGTCTTATCTATCATCCTAGAATTCCATACAGCATTTCTTTGGATCAAGGAACTCAGTTTACAGAAAATGAAGTGTGTCAGTGGACCCATTTTCAGGGAATTCAGTTGTATTACCATGTTCACCATCATCCTGAAAACCTGCCTTGATAGAATAATGGAATGGCCTTTTAAAGACACAATCACATTGCCATCTTCATGGTAATATCTTCCAGGGCTACCACAATGTTCTGTAGGAGGTTGTATAAGCTCTAAACGAGCTCTGGTAGCATAGTGCCTAAGGTACCTGACTGCTAACCAGAAGGCTGGCAGTTCAAACCCACCAGCTACTCCTTGGAAGGCAGGCAGGGCAATCTACTTCTGTAGTGACACTGCTTTGAAAACCCAAGGAGGGGGCTCTATGTGTCAGATCTGACTCGATGGCACATAATAAGAACAACAACACTATCTCTCCCACAGTTAGGATTAATGGGCATAGGAATTAATAGTGGAAATGGAAGTGATGCCATTCCCTACTATGCCTAGTGACTCTGTTGCAAAAATTTTGCTTTCTGTCTTCATGACTTTATACTATGAAGGTCTAGACACCTTATTTCCAAAGGGAGGAATGATTCCACCAGGAGACACATCACTGATTCTCTTGATCTGGAAGTTAAAAATGCCACGTGGTCACTTTGGATTCCTCATGCTTCTGAATAAACAGGCAAAGAAAAGACTTGACATATAGGACAATGAGATTAAGCCTAATTACCAAGGGAAACTGACTGATATTACATAATAGCAGTAAAGGAAAGCATGTCTAGAACACAAAATAATTCTTAGGGTTTATCTACAATGCTCTGTGATTAAAGTCAATGGAAAACTACAACAATCCAATTCTGACATGAGTATTAATGGAACAGACCCTTTAGGAATGAAAGTTTGGGTTACCCTATCAGGAAAAGAACCTTGACCAGGTACGGTTCTTACTGAGAACAAAGGAAATATGCAATAGATGGTTAAAGAAGGTAGTTGTAAACACCACCTATAACCACACCACCAGATGTAGAAATGAGGACTATAATTGTTATGAGTATTTGCACTTTGTTACACAGATATATGAAAACAAACACACACACATACACACACACACACAAATACACACCTTTGTTTTCTTCCCTCCCTTACACTATTACTTACTATGAAATACAAGACGTAAATTAGGATTTTGGGTTGCACACATGTTATTTGAATAATGTTAGGTGCAAATATTACTTTATAATTATATTTATTTAGACATTATGTATGGTTTAAGGAGATGTGTATAGATGGCAGGTGGACAAGGGGTAAATTGTGATGGTAAATGTTATGTGTCTAGGCAAAGATTCTCAATGGTTTGGCACAGACAATGTAATCACCTTCCTTTTGGTGCTCTGATGAGTGTAGCCAATCATTTGAAAAAGGTGTTTCCTTGTAGATATTCCCTACCTCCAGTATATAAACGGATGTCCTGGAAAAACTCATTCTCTTTCCTAACCCTGCACTCCTCTCATTTTCTGATCTCCAGTTCTTAGAACATAAGCTTGCAGAAGTCTTCACTGTGACCTACTAATTTTGGGTTAATCAGCTCCTGCACCACATGATCCAGAAGAGGTTTTCAGGCTCTTACCTGATTCAGGAATTTGAGACTTGCCAGCTCCCACAATTGCTTTTGCCATTTCCTCAAAATTTCTAAGATATTTCCTTGAAGAAAATTCCTCTCTGTATTTATATATGCTTCACTGAATCTGCATGTCTCCAAGAACTCAGGACAAGACAAATGATTTGATTTACTTTATTTCTAGATTTTGTGTTCCTGGTGTAAATAAATATAATTGATTTGTCAGTCTTAAATCTTTAACCTAAAACTTCATTGAATTTATTTGTTAACATAATTAGCTTTCCTGTGAAGTTTTAGAGATTTTCTATATATAGAATAATATCATCTTTGAATAGAGATAGTTTTACCTTTTGCTTTCATTCTTTACTTTTTCTTACATAATTACTCTGGCTAGACTTTTAGCAAAATGTTGAATAAGTGCATGAATAATTCTATTAGAACAGTCAGCACAAGGTTGGTCCCAGTGAGGCAGAAGTTAAAGATGCCCCAAATGCCAAACTTTTCCAAATTGCTTTACCAGTTCATCATTTCAAACATCAACTCCTCTTCCTTCCCTCAGTACCTTCCATCTTGTATTTTGCTTCTGTAATTCACTGCAAAATCTCACAGAACTCATGTATCATCAGGACAATGTTTATACAGTTGTGGAGACTGGCCAATCCCAAATTTGTGGGTCAGACACCAGTCAGGAGTATTCTAAGTATTCTATTCACTTACATATTTGCTGGGGTTGAAGAACCAAAATCAGCAAGTCAGAAAATAGGCTGCTGCCTCAAGTTCTAGAAACTGGAAGTCAGATGATGGATGTGCCAGATGCAGGATCAAGATCAAGAAAGACAACTGTGTCACAGAATTCATATATATTTAATCCAGACTATACCCTCAAGGAAACTAAGGGCAATGACTCTAGATACAGACCAATCTAATCCTGTTTCATTAACATAACAGAAAACTCACTCCAAAATAGGACCATAACCATGGCTTAGACTCTAAGATTTACAATATATCACAAAATGGAGGACTATGGTTATAAGGGCCATATTAAATAATTCACTGCAACACAACAGGATTCATGAAAATATAAATCCTTGTCTTGCTCCTGATCTTAGTGGAGCATCTTTCAGATGTACAACATTGAATATGATGTTAGCTGTGTGTTGTTAAACCCCTTTTGTCCTATTGAGGAATTTTCCTTCTATTTCTGCTTTTTTGAGTATTTATCACATAAAAGTTCTTGTTGTTGTTAGGTGCCATTGAATTGGTTTTGACTCAGAAAATCCTTTTTACAACAGTACAAAATACTCCTCAGCCCTATCCTCCCAATAGTTTCTATGCGTGAGCTCATTTGTGCCGCCGTTGTGTCTCTCCATTTCATTGAAGATTTTTGCCTTTTCAGATGGCCATCTATTTTAAAACATGATATCCTTCTCCAGGGATTGGTCTCTCCTGATAACCAGACAATGTATGAGAGCCAAAGTCTGGCCATTCTTGCTATGAAGGTGCATTCTGGCTTTACTTCTTCCAAGATTTTTTTCATTTTTCTGGCAATTCATGGTATATTCAATATTCTTCAACAATGCCACAATTCAAATACTTCACTTCTTCTTTGGTCTGCCTTATTCATTGTTCAGCTTTCACATATATAAGCAGTGATTAAAAATGCCATGACTTGGGTTAGGTGCAAAATAATCTAGATTTTGTTGTTGTTGTTGTTGTTATTTGTTTGTTTGTTTTAAGAAGTCTTTTTCAGGGTATTTGCCCAATGCACTACATTGTTTGATTTCTTGATGACTCAGTCTATGGACACTGATTATGGATCTGATTAAAATGCTATCCTTAACAACTTCAATCTTTTCTTCATTTGTTGTTATGTTGCTTTTTGGTGCAATTGTGAGATTTCTGTTTTCCTTATATTAAGGTGTAAGAATACTGGAGGTTGTGGTCTTTGATCTTCATCAGTAAGATTGTATGTAGGTTCTCTTCTTATTGTTTAGTGCCATCAAGTCATCTCCAACTCATAGTGACCCTATGTACAGCAGAATAAAACACTGTCTTGTCCTGTGCCAACTCCAGTATCCCTGCTTTACCTAAGCCCATCATTGTACCAACTGAGTCAATCCATCTTGTTGAGGGCCTTCCCCTCCTTGGTTGACCTTCCACTTTACCAAGCATAATATCCTTCTCCAGGGAATGGTCTCCTTACAACATGGCCAAAGTAGGTGAGATGAAGTCTGGCTATCCTCACTTCAAGGAGAATTCTGGTGGCACTTCCTCCAGGACAGCTTTGTTAGTTCTTTTAGCAGTCCATGGTATTTTCAACATTCTTCTCCAGCACCACAACTCAAAAACATCAACTCTTCTTTGGTCTTCCTTATTCATTGTCCAGCTCTCACATGCATATGAGGTGATTGAATATATCATAGCTTGTGTTTCATCCTCAAGGACACATCTCTGCTCTTCAGCACCTGAAAAGGGTCTTTTGTAGGCAATTTGCCCAGTGCTATATATCATCTGATATCTTGACTGCTGCTTCCATTGGTATTGATTGTAGAACCAAGTAATATGAAGTCCTTCACAATTTCAATCTTTTCTCCATTCATCATGATAGTGCTTATTGGTCCAGTTTGTGAGGATTTCTGTTTTCTTTATATTGAGGTGTAATCCATACTGCAGACTGTATTCTTCAATCTTCATCAGTAGTTGTTTTAAGTCATCCTCACTCTCAGCAAGCAAAATTGTATCATCAGTGTACCACAGGTTGTTCATAAATCTTCCTCTGATCCTGATGCCATGTTCTTCTTCAAAAAGTCTAGCTTCTTGGATTATTTGCTCAACATTCAGATCAAATAAGAATGTAAAAGGCTACAACCTTAACTCTTTCCCTTCTTGATTTTAAACCATGGATTGTCCCCTTGTTCTGTTCAAACAACAGCCTCCTGGTCTATGTACAGGTTCCTCATGAGTACAAGTAAGTGCTCTGGAATACCCATTTTCTCAATGTTATCCACAATTTTTTATGAGGAACACAATCAAATGCTTTGGGATAGACAATAAAGCATAGTCAAGTAAACACTTTTTTGTTTTTTTTTTTTTGAGCCATGATCCATTTGACATCAGTAATGCTATCCCACATTCCATGTCCTCTTCTGAATCCAGGTTGAATTTCTGGAATTTCTCTGTCAATATACTGATGCAACCATTTTGGTTATCTTCACTAAAATTTTCCTTTTGTGTGATATTAATAATATTGTTCAATAATTTCAACATTATATGGGATCACCTTTCTTTCGAATGTGTACCAACATGGATCTCTTCCAGTCAGTTGACCAGATAGCTGTCTTCCAAATCTCCTGGCACAGCTGAGTGAGTGCCTCCAGTGTGGCATCTTCTTGTTGAAATATCTCAATGGGTATCCCATCAATTCCTGGAGTCTTGTTCTTCACCACTTCCTTCAGTGCAGCTTTGACTTCTTCCTTCAGTACCATTGGTTCTTGATCATATGCCACCCCCTGAAATGGATGAATCTTGACCAATTATTTTCAGTACAGTGACTGTGTAGTTCTTCCATCATCTTTTGATATTTCTAGAATCAGTCAATATTTTGTCTGCAGAATCTTTCAATATCACAACTTGAGGCTTAAATTTTCTCTTCAGTTCTTTCAGCTTGATAAATGCCGAGTGTGTTCTTCCCTTTTGGTTTTCTAACTCCAGGTCTTTTCACATTTCGTTATAATAGTTGATTTTGTCTTCTTGATTGATCCTTTGAAATCTTCTGTTCAGCTCTTTTACCTTGTCATTTCTTCCATTTGTTTTAGCCACTCTTCATTCAAGTGCAAGTTGCAGTCTTCTGACATCCATTTTGGTCTTTACTTTCTTTCTTGTCTTTTTAATGACTTCTTTCTTTCTTTGTGGATGATGCTCTTGATGTCATCCCACAATTCTTCCCACAATTCTTCTGGTTTTCCATCTTTGGTGTTCAATGCACCAAATCTATTCTTTATATGGTCTCCAAATTCAGGAGGGATATATTCAATGTCATATTTTGGCTCTCATGGACTTGATTTAATTGTCTTCAAATTCATGCTGAATTTTCATATGAGCACTTCATGGTCTGTTCCACAATCCACTTCCGGCCTTGTTTTGGCTGAAGAAATTGAGCTTTCCCATCACCTCTTGCCACAGATGTAGCAAATCTGATTCCTGTGTATTCTATCTGGTGAAGTCCACATGTGTAGCTGTCATTTGTGTTGTTGCAAAAAAGGAATTTGCAATGAATAAGTCATTGGTCTTGCAAAATTCTCTTATGTGATCTATAACATCAGTTCTATCACCAAGGCCAAATTTTCCAACTACTAGTGATTCTTCTTTGTTTCCAGCTTTTGTGTTCCAGTCACCCATGATAATCAGCACATCTTGATTACATGTTCAGTCAATTTCAGACTGCTGACATTGGTAAAAATCTTAAATTTCCTCATCTTTGGCTTTGGTGGTTGGTGCGTAAATTTGAATAAGAGTAGTAGTGATATTTGTAGCTGTGTGTCAACTTGGTTGGATCACAATTCTGTGTGGTTTAAGCAGTTGTGATGTGATTATTCCCATGATGGGATCAGATGTAAGTGTTCTGATCAGCCACTCCATTGGAATGTGTTTCCCTAGGAGTGATCAGCCAGCATTATGGTGGCAGGTTGATTACATTGGACCACATCCATCATGGAAAGGACAACATTTCATTGTTACTGAAATGGATACTTATTTTGAATATGGATTCACCTTCCCTGCATGCAATGCTTCTGCCAAAACTACCATCTGTGGACTTATCCACCAGAATGCCTTATCCACCATTGTGGTATCCCACACACCATTACTTCAAATCAAGGAACTCACTTCATAGCAAATGAAATGCAGCAATGGGCCTATACTCATGGAATTCACTTGTCTTACCATGTTCCCCATCATCCTGAGGCAGCTGGCTTGATAGAATGTTGGAATGGCCTACTGAAAACACAAGTACAGCACCAGCTAGGTGGCAATACCTTGAAGCGTTGGGGCAATGTTCTCCAAGAGGCTGTATGTGCTCTAAACCAGCACCCAATATATGGTTCTGTTTCTCCAATAGCCAGGATTCATGGGTCCAGACACCAAGCGGTGGAAACGGGAGTGGTACCACTCACTGTTACCCCTAGTGACCCATTCAAAAAAATTTCACTTCCTTTCCCTGCTACCCTATGCTCTGCGGGTCTGGAGATCTTAGTCCCAAAGGGAAGAACACTCCCACCTGGAGACACAATACTGATTGCATTGAAATGGAAATTAAGAATGTGATATGACCATTTTGGCTTCATGCCTCTGGATCAACAGATAAAGAAGGATATTACTGTACTATCTGGCATGATAGATCCTCATAACCAAGGGAAAATTGGATTGACTTTACATAATGGAGGTAAAGAAGAATTTGTCTGGAATACAGGAGATTCTTTAGGACGTCTCTTAGTACTACCATGCCTTGTGATTAAAGTCAATGGAAAAGTACAGGAACCTAATTCTGATATGACTGCTAATGGCCCAGACCCTTCAGGAATGAAGATTTGGGTCACCCTACCAGGCAAAGAACCATGACCAGCTGAGGTGCCTGCTGAGGGCAAGGGAAATACAGAATGGGGGGTGGAAGAAGGTAGTTCTGAATATCAGCTATGGCCATGAGACCAGTTCCAGAAATGAGGACTGTGATTGTTATATTTCTTCATTTTATATGTGCATCAAATATTTTTGTTTCCTTCTGTTATGAACTGTGAAATGTAAATAAGGTTAATGTGTTTCAGTTCTACGTGTGTTAGTGTATCATGTTGGATTCAAATATGACTTTATAATTGCCTTTATTTAAGATTATATATGATTAAGAAGATGTGAACAATGCCAAGTTGACAATGGGTGGACTGTGATAGTTGGAGCTGTGTGTCAATTTGGCTGGACCATAATTCTGTGTGGTTTAAGCAGTTCCCATGATGGGATGAGATGTATATGTTTTGAGCACCCAATCAATTGAAAGAGGGTTTCCCTAGAGGTATGGACTACTTCCAATATATTTATGGACATCCTGGGAAAAGAGACACTCTTCTTCTGTGGGTCAGGATTCTGTTGTGCTGCCTACAACTCTCTGTGAGCAAACAATCCACCATTTGGCCTGGAGATCTTGAATTATTCATTCCTTGGAGTCAACGGCCAGTACACTGCCTGCCAACATTGAGCTCCTCAGCTCCTGCAGCTGCATGAGTCACAAAAAGCCTCCAGCTGGACGTTTGATCCAAGAACTTTGACTTGCCAGCTTCTATAAGTGTGTGAACCATTTTCCAAAAATAAATTTCTCTTTCTCTCTATATATAAGCTTTACTGGTTTTGTTTCTCTACAGAACCCAGTCTAACACAGTAGTATTAACTGGTCTTCCTCGTAGGTCTATGGATATTATCCTATCACTGACATCATTGTATTTCAGGACAGATTTTGAAACATTCTTTGTGATGATGAAAGCCCTTCCCTTCCTCTTAAATTTGTCATTCCAGGCATAGTAGATCATATGATTGTATGATTCAAAATGGTCAAAATTGGTCTATTTCAGTTCAGTAATGTCTAGGATTTCAATCTTTATGTCTTCAATTTTTGACAACTTCCAATTTTCCTAGATTTATACTTCATACATTCTGTGTTCTGATTCTTAATGGATGTTTGCAGCTGATTCTTCTCATTTTGAACTGAGCCACATCAGCAAATGGAGATCCCAAAAGCTCTACTTTACCCGTATCATTATGGTCAGCTCTACTTTGATGAGGCAGGTCTTTCTCAGTCATATCTTGAGTGCCTTCCTACCTGAGGGACTCATCTTCCAGCACTGTATTGGATGGTGATTCCAGGCCATTAATACAGTTGTCCAGCAATATATTAGACAATGTTTCACTGCTATTCATAAGGTGTTCACTGGCCCATTCTGTGATGTAGGTGGACTCTTCCTTCTTCCTGGTCTATCTCAGTCTGGAAACTCTGCTGAAACCTGTTCACCATAGGCAACACTTCTGGGATTTGAAACACTGATGGCACATTCTGCAGCCTCACAGCAACACATAAGCCACTACAGTACAACAAAGTGACAGACAAGTTTTTCTCCCTTAGCTGCCTGCCTGGGAATTCTCCCTCTTACCTCTTCTGGCTGTGGACCCTGGCTGCCACTTCCTGCCTGTTGTCTCTCTTGTTGTTGCTGTTGTTGTTATTTGCCATCAAGTCAGACCCGACTTATAGCGACCCCTCCTTGGGTTTCCAAGGCAGTATCACTACAGAAGTAGATTGCCCAACCTTCCTTCCGAGGAGTGGCTGGTGAGTTTGAATCACCAGCCTTCTGATTAGCAGTCAAGTGCCTTAGGCACTACACTACGAGAGCTCCTGTTGTCTCTCTTAGATTGTTTTAATTTTCTTTAACTTCACCTTCCACTTCCATATAAACAACTGATTGTATGCTTTAAAGTTGACCCCTGGCCTTGTCATAACTCATGATATTGAGCTTCCCCATTGTCTTTTCCACAAATGTCAATATGATTCCTGTGTATTTCATCTGACATGGTCCATGTGTATGGACACTGTTTATGTTCTTGAAGAAAGGTCTTGCAAAATTCTATCACACAATCTCTGACATAATTTCTATCACCAAAGCCTTATTTTCCAACTCTTCATGCTTCCTCTTCATTTCCAGTGTCCACCTTCTAATCACCAATAACTATCAATGATCTCGATTACATATTTAGTCCATTTTAAACTGCACAATTGGTAAAATTCTTCAATTTCTTCATCTTTGACTTCAGTGATTGGTTCATAAATTTGATTAATAGTGGTACTAAGTATTCTTCATTATAGATGTATGGAAATTATCCTACCACTGACAGCATTGTACTTCAATATAGATCTTGAAATATAATGTTTTACAATGAATGTGATACCATTCCTCTTCAATTTGTCATTCCTGTCATAGTAAACTATATGATTGTTTGACTCAAATGACCACTACCAGTCCATTTCAGTTCACTATTGCCTAGGATATCGATCTTTATAAGGTCCATTTCTTTTTTAGCAACTTTCAATTTTCCTAGATCATATTTCACATATTCCACATTCAGATTATTAATTTATATTTCCACCTATTTCTTCTCATTTTGAGTGGTATATTATTTGTGGCTTCCAATATGAGATGCTCATCTTCTGGCACTATGTCAGACAATGCTTTATTGTTATTCATAAGCTTTCATTAGAAAATTCTTCTCAGAAGTGGACCACTACATCTTTCTTCCTAATCTGTGTTAGTGTGGAATCTGTGCTGAAATCTCTTCACCATGGGTGACTGTTCTGATATTTGAAATACGTGTATCATAGCTTCTAGAATCAGAGCAACCCACAAGTTATGACATTACAATAAATTGACATATGATTTATGGATGAAAAGGTGTTAAAACCAGAAAACCTCAACTGGCATAGAGTTGATTCCAACTCATATTCCGCCCTTTTAGAACAGAGTATAACGGCCTCACAGGGCTTCCGAGGCTGTAATTTTACAGGAGCACATTGCTTTATCTTATTCCCCTGAAGTGACTAATGGGTTTGAGCCATTAACCTTTTAACAAAAAGAGCTTAATAGTTTAACCACTTCCACACTAAAGATCCTTGAAAGGTGTTAGGATTTGTCAAATGCCTTTTCTCCATGAATTGAATTAAATAATGGAACTTCTTCTTCTTCTTCTTCTTCTTCTTCTTCTTCTTCTTCTTCTTCTTCTTCTTCTTCTTCTTCGCTTGCTTATTATAGTTCTTTATTCTGTTTATTTGGTGTTTTAGATCAGATAAACACAATCCTTTGTGAATCAAGTATGCTCTGCTACATCTGAAACAAGGATCAAGTCTTCCTTGCTTGAATAGTGAACAGTCACTTTGCTACATGGTGATTAGCTAAGGTGTTGGTCATGAGCAGGTAAAAAAGCCAAAATTTTTTTCTTTTCCTTTTGCAGCTCTTTTTCTTGATTCAGAACATTCTTTGTTCCTATAAATAACTCTAACAAAGTTATCTATGGCAATTTCTGCTTTTTTTTTTTTTTTTTTTTTAATGTTTCTGTGGGGGAATGGGGACCCGGCACTCTTAGTTGTCAATTTTGCTGATATTACTTGATCTGAAAAGACATATATATTTTAATTGTGATTTGGATGAAAATCTACAGAGAAAATTCCCTTTCAATACAACAATTCACATACACATTGTCTCATGATATCGACTACAATTTACCAAAAGGTAACTTCCTTCCCATAGTTACCTCTTCCCTGTGTCCATCCCTCCATGCATTCCTACTCCCTGAGCTGTCTCCCTGTGTATAAACAACCCTTCTTTCTCCCATGATTGATCTCTCCAAGGAGTGTATGTACCTCAAGTAAATGTTCAACTCATATGCCTGTCTTTTGTTTGGCTGGAAGCCATATGTGTGGGTTCAATTCCAGACTTGAAGGGCAGCTAGGTGCCAAAGACTCAGGGGTTCCACCATGCTCTATCAGACCAGCAAAACTGGTCCCCATTTTTTTTTTTTTTTCCAAAAATGATTTTGAGTTTTGCTCCACATTGTTCTCCCTCTCTATCCAGGATCTCCTACATGGATCTCCCTCTGAGTGGTTGACAGTGGTAGTCGGG
>NW_006922528.1:442097-444537 GCF_000298275.1 Orycteropus afer afer | reverse complement strand
TATTGTAAATGGTATTGATTTCCTTATTTCTTTTTCAGTAGTCTTTCTGGTGGTGTAGAGAAATCCAGCTGATTTTTGGATGCTGACCTTGTATCCTGTGACGATGCTAAATCTCTCAATTACTTCCAGTGGATTTTTGACTGAGTCTCTTAGGTTTTCTAGGTATAGGATCATATCATCAGCAAATAAGGATAGGTTGACTTCTTCCTTACAAATTTGGATGCCATTGATTCCCGTTTATTGCCTTATGGCCTTGGCTAAGACTTCCAGTACAATATTAAATTGAAGTCATAGTAGATGACATCCTTGTCTTGTTCCTGTTCTCAAGAGGAATGGTATCAGTTTCTCTCAATTGAGAATAATATTGGCTGTTTATTTTGCATGGATGCCCTTTATTATTTTGAGGAATGTCCTTTTATTCCTATTTTGCTGAAAGTTTTGATCAGGAATGGGTGTTGGATTTTATCAAATTACTTTTCTGCATCAATTGATATGACTATGTGGTTCTTTTCTTTTGTTTTATTTATGAGGTGAGCGGTTTGGATTGTTTTTCCAATGTTGAACCATCCCTGTATACCTGATATTGACCCCACTTGGTCATAATGAATGATTTTCTTGATATGCTGTTGAAATCTATTAGCTAGGATTGTGTTGATGATTTTTGCATCTATATTTAGGAGGGATATTGGTCTGAGTTTTCCTTTGCCTGGTTATGGTATCGAGGTTAGGCTTGCTTCATAAAATGAGTTAAGGAGGATTCCATAATTTTGTATGTTTTGGAATGTTTTGAGTAGAATTGGTGTCAGTTCTCTTCTGAATGTTTGGTAGAATTCTCTAATGAAACCATCTGGGCCAAGACTTTTTTATTTGGTAACGTTTTTTATGACCTGTCCAGTTTCTTCTTTTGTTATGAATCTGTTCAAATTTTCTACATCAATCTGTATTAGTTTAAGTAAGAGATTTTTCTAGAAATCTCTCCATTTTTTCCAGATTTTCAAATTTGTTAGAGTACAGTTCTTCATAGTATCCTGATATTATACTTTTTATTTCAATTGGTTCTGTTGTGATGTCACCCATTTCATTTCTTATTCCTGTTATTTCTATTCTTTCCCTCTTTTCCTTTGTTAAATTTGCCAGTGGTTTGTCAATTTTATTAATCTTGTAAAAATACCAACTTCTAGTCTTGTTGATCTTATTGCCCTTCTATTTTCTGTTTCATTGATTTCTGCTCAAATATTTATTATATCCTTTCTTCTGGTGACTGTAGGCTATTCTTGCTATTCTCTTCCAACAAATCTTGGAAAATTTTCTCATTGGTTTTATTTTCCTCTTCCTGTTCTGGAATTCCAATGACATATGGTTTATTCCTTTTGATAGTATCTCACATGAACCTTAGGCTTTATTCATTTTGTTTTGATCTTTTTTTGTGATTTATTCCTTTCCAAAGAAGTATCCAGGTATTTGTCTTCAATTTCATTAATTCTGTCTTCCATTGCATCAATTCTACTCCTTTGCCCTTTCAATTGTTATTTAAGTCTGACAATTGAGTATTAATATTCTGGATTTCTGTCTGTGGATTTAGAATCATTTTGAATTTTCATTTACTTTGTCATTTTGTATTTTCTTCCAAAATTCTTCTAGGGTTTTGTCTGTGTTTTCCTTGATGTGTATCTCAATCCAGTGAAGATACCTAAATATAATCGTTTTGAATTTATATCAGAGGGTTCCAATGCTGCTCCTTCCTCAGCGATGTGTTTTGTGTCTGTATCTTGCTCTCTTGTTTCTATCACTTTATCTTGCTTCTTCGTGTGGACTGTGATGGTCTATTGTCTCTGAAACATCATAGTGTCAATGTATAGAGATCTCTGTTGACTGTTTGTGAGGAACAGCCAAAGGTGAGTCAGACTCTTCTTGGTAGTTGTTTATCATGGCCCATTGGTGGAGAAGGAGGTGGTAGCTCTCACTCAGTAAGTGAAGCTGCAGGAGGTGTGGGTGTAGTTGTGCCATATGGGGACTGTTGTTGTCTTCCACTCAGTTAGACAAAAATAAGAATTGAATAACCATCAAAAAAGTAAGAGCAAATGGAAAAAGTGCACAAAGTGTAATCACACAGGATAGTAACCAAAAAAAGAAAAAAAAAAAAAAAAGGAAAAGAAAAAGCAATATCTGGGGAGAGAGTAGTAAGAGAAAAAAGGTAGAGAAGGAGAATAGTGAAGAAAAAAATGGGAAAAATGCAAAAAGAAAACAAGGAATGGGGTTTACCATGAGAAAGAAAAAAAAAATTGCAACCAGGAACTGGAAAAAGAACAAAACATGAAAACTAGAACCTGGGAGGGGAAGAATAAAGAGTAATAATAAAAAGGACAAAAGTAATAATAATAGTAATTTTAAAACAGACAAAAACAAACAAATTTAAAAAAATAGAAAAAAGAAAGAAAAA
>NW_006922528.1:437985-441792 GCF_000298275.1 Orycteropus afer afer | reverse complement strand
CCCGCCTTCCTCTCTGCTGCTTCCACTTTTATTCACCAGCCACTAAAGCAGTCCTCCATTCAGTCTCTGGCTAGCAGGGCTGATTTTTAGGTTAATTCTTAGGTCCACCTGTCTATTCCATCAAGATTGCTGCCAGACTGCAGCTCCTTATGTCTCCTTTTTTTTTGGTGTTTTCATGCAAATTCTTCAGTTAGTTGGAGTTTAGTCCACTTCTATATCCTTCCCTTCAAGGCTCAGGGTCCAGGACTATCTTCTGTCTCTGTTAATTGGTTCTCCTTTTCTTTGTAGAAGAGGGTCTCTGCAGTTTTCCTGCCTATTCTGCCATCTAACTGGAACTCCTCTGTATTTATTTTTAAACTCATACTAGGTAATAATAATTTTCACTGATTGATGATAATCCTCATTAAACCCTACATGGAAAACATTATTATCAAAATTGGGATAATAATGTATTTATTTTTCATATCATTACAGCAATATAAAAACAAGTAAAAAGTTAAAGTAACAAGACTGAGACAATTAAACAAAATATATATATATATATTGAAGATAACAAAAGTCATGCCAGTTTGCCAATGTTCTGAGAAAAAGAGTCCCAATTTTACACATTTGTTTTGTTGCACCTAGAATGATTTCTGTTTGCCTTTGATTTGTGGTGTTGGTGAATAAAACTGAAAATACTATGGACTGCCAGAAGAACAATCAAATCTATCCTGGAAGAACTATGGGCTGGATGCTCCTTAGGCAAGTAGGGCCAGATTTTGCCTCATCCATCTTGGTCATTTCATCAGAAGGGACCAGTCCTAGGAGAAGGAGATCATGCTTGGTCAAGTGGAAGCTCAGAGAAAAAGCAGAAGTCTCTCAACAAGACGGATGGCATAGTAACTGCCCTCAAGTCAGATCAACTTACAGCGACTCCTCCTTGGGTTTTCAAGGCAGTATCACTACAGAAGTAGATTGCCCAATCTTCCTTACAAGGAGTGGCTGGTGGGTTTTAACAGTTGGCTTTCTGGTTGGCAGTTAAATGCCTTAGGAATTACACCACCAGACAATAAATGGGCTGAAACATACCAAGAAATGTGAAGATGGTGCTGTTCCAAGCAGTGTTTTTTTTTTTTTTTTTCCTAATGTATATAGGGTCACTGTGAATCAGAATTGACTTGAATGGCACCTAAAAACAACACCAACAGAATATGATGTATGGAATGTGATTTATAACTATGAGTTCAAGTTATCAAAATAAAACAGGTAAACCAATATGTTGTTGTTGTTGTTGTTGTTATGTGCCATATAAACCAATATTATATATATTAAATTTAATAAAGCAGGAGATTGTATAATGTAAATTTGATCAACCCCAGACACAATACACTCAACACTTACAAATTGAGATTTAAATCAGTCAGTTTCTGTTGACTGGAAAATGACTATAGAACACCTTAGTTCTCAGGGTTTTGCATATTTCATCTATGTATTATCTAGTGCAATATGTAATTGTAGCAGGGAAGTTATATTAAAAGGAAATGTTTTCTGACTCAGGAATTGTTGTTCTGGGTAAATGTACATAAAATTGCTTGATTACATGTAGCAAATTGAAATTTGTTAATAGTGTCTTTAGTTCTTCTCACTGGGAATGAAAAGAGGGGACTGGAATTTCCCCTAATGCTAGATTCTCTTTTAGATACATTGGCAACAATTTTATTATTAGATACAAAAATATTCTATCCAAAATCTCCATGAATGGGACAGAACAATAAATGTTAGTATTGTGATTGTACCTTTAAACAATTTGGAATGAGTAATTCATTCTTTCCTTGTAAAAATACTTGTAATAGTTAGCTGTTGTTGTTGTTCTTAGATGTCTTCCAGTCAATTCCAACTCACAGTGACTCTATCTACAACAGAATGAAACACTGCCCAGTGCTGTGCCATCCTCACAATTGTTGCTATGCTTGAATCTATTGTTGTAGCCACTGTGTCTACCCAAATCATTGAAGGGCTTTCCATTTTTCACTATTTTACCAAGTATGATATCCTTCTCCAGAGCTTGCTCCCTCCTGATAACATAACCAAAATACAGGAGATGAATTCTTGCCATACTGGCTTCTGAGGAGCATTATGGTCTTACTATGTCCAAGACAGATGTGTTTATCCTACAAGCAGTCCATGTTTTATTCAATATTCTTCACAAAAAACACAATTCAAATCCATCTATTCTTCAGTCTTCCTTATTCATGCCCAGTTTTCATATACATATGAAGTGATTGCAATTATAGTGGCTTGTGTCATGAGTACCTTAGTCTTCAAAATGATATATTTTCTCTTAAACACCTGAAAAAGGTCTTTTGCAGCAGATTTGACCAATGGTATATGTTTTTTGACTTCTTGACTGCTACTTCCATGGGCTTTGTGGATTCAAATAGTATGAAATCCTTGATAACTTAAATCTTTTCTCCATTTACCATATTACTGCTTTTTGGTCCACTTGTGAGAATTTTTGTTTTCTTTATGTTGATGTGTGAGACATAGTAAAGGGTATAAACTTTGATCTACATCAGTAAATTCTTCAAGTCCTCTTTGCTACTTTGAGCAAGCAAGGTTTTGTTATGTGCATGTTGTAGGTTGTTAATGAGTCTTCCTCCAATCCTGATGCCAGGTTCTTCTTTAAAGAGCCCAGCTTTTTGCATTACTTGCTGTGCATACAGATTGAATAAGTATGGTGAAAGCATACAACCCTGATGAACCTTTCTAAATTTTACACCACATAGTATCCCCTTATTCTGTTCCAATGACTGCCTCTTGGTCTATATGTATGTTCCTCATGAGGATAATTAAGTGTTCTGGAAATCCCATTCTTAATAATGTTACTCATAATTTGTTATGATCCACATTGTCAAATGCTGGTGCATAGTAAATAAAATGCAGACATACATCTTCCTGCTATTTTCTACTTTTAGCCAAGATCCATCTGATTTTAGCAAGGATAGTCTTCTTTCCATGTCCCTTCTGAATTCAGCTCAAATCTCTTGCCATTCCCTGTTGATGTAGTATGGCAACTGTTACTGATTTATATTCAGCAAAAATTTACTTTTGTGTGATATTAACAACATTGTTTGTATAAACTTTCTTTGGAATGGGCACAAATATGGATCTCTTCCAGTAAGGTGCCCAAGTAGCTCTCTTCCAATTTTCTTGGCATAGATAAGTGAGTGTTTCCATAGTTGTGTGTGTCTGTTGAAACATTTCATTTGGTATTCCACGAATTCTTGGAGCCTTGTTTTTCACCAAAGCCTCCAGTGAAGCTTGTACTTACTCCTTTACTACCATTGGTTCATGATCATGTGCTGCCTCTTGAAATGATTGACTGTCAACTGGTTCTTTTTGATAAAATGACTGCATATTACTTCCATATTTTTCTTAATATTTCCTGTGTTGTTGGGGCTTACTGCTCTTCTGTCCGGATTCCTGGCTTTTATCCCCTTTCTCCTGCTTTCCTGTTCTGCTGCTTTGGGCAGGCCTGAGTTTCCTTTCCTCACCTAATCTCTTTGGCTGATTGCTTTTCTCTCTGGCTTCCTGGCTATTGATCCTCTTTCTCCTGCTCTTCCGGCCTGCTGCTTTGGGCGTCCCTGAGTTGTCTTTCCTCACCTGTATCCCTGGGGCTGACTGCTCTTCTTTCCGGGTTCCTGGTTTTTAATCCCTTTTCTCCTGCTCTTCTGGCCTGCTTCTTTGGGCATCCCTGAGTTGTCTTTCCTCACCTGTATCCCTGGGGCTGACTGCTCTTCCATCCGGGTTCCTGGCTTTTTCATT
>NW_006922528.1:429410-437854 GCF_000298275.1 Orycteropus afer afer | reverse complement strand
TTTGCACATTTCATTATACTTTACATTGTCTTCTTGAGCCATCTTTTGAAATTTTCTGTTCACCTTTTTAACTCATCATTTCTTTTGTTTATTTGAGCTATTCTTTGTTCAAGAGCAAGTAGGCAGTAGTCCTTTATAAAGACTACTACAGATTCTCATTGAAAAAGATTTATTATTGACTTATGATTGACTTATGAACACCAAGAGTTGGTTGGTGTTCAGTAGTTGATCAAACAGTCCTTCCAAACTGCACAGCAACAAAGGGACTTTAGTATAGTAGACACAATTTATGGGGCTTATCATAATTCAAGCTCTTGCTTTTTTGACTGTAAGTCTGGCCTCGACCACTTCAGGGTCTGAGAAAAAGAGTAACATTATCAAAATGACACTATCAAAAGATGATTCTTGATGCTGTGGGGTGTGATAAATTAGAGCAGCAGAAGTGAAGTACTTACTTTCTAAGTAAGTACTAGATAAGAAAGTAAGTACTAGATAAGAGTTTAGATTCAGGATGAGTTTGGCTGGTGTGTAAGTTATCTAGTGCTGCTAAAACAGAAATACCACAAGTGAGTGGCTTTAAGAAACAAATTTATTTTCTCACAATTTAGTTCACTAAAAGTTCAAAATTTAGGGTGCCAGCTCTAGGGGAAGACACTCTCTCACTGTTGGCTGTGGAGGAAGGTTCTTGTCTTTTTGAACTACTCCTGAGCTATCTCCATGTGTTTTTGCTCTCTTTCCCCATCTCTGCTTTTTAGCTTGCTTGGTTAATCTTTTTATCTCAAAAGAGATTGACTCAGGAAAGATCATTCGGTAATACTGCCTCATCAACAAAAACAATTCATTCACAATGGCATAGAGATTAGGAATTACAACAGATTTTGGGGGCATCCTGGGAATTTCCCTGGGTGTTTAAAATTTCCCTTTGGATAAGTTTGGAGAAACCAAAAAGTCCGTCAGGGAGTCCTGTCACCAGCATGGTCTTATTAAGAATAAGAAGGAAAAAACAAAATCAAGAGAGAGCGAGAGAAAAAGAGGTTACAGAGTGATAGATAAAATGTAAACATAGGCTTATACAACTTGTTAGAAGCTTCCTCTGATGCAGCTGGAAGCTGGGCTGGAATGGATTCAAGAACATTCACAAAATCCCCCCATTTTTCGGAATATTTATACCCGAGCCTGGGGGATTGAGAACGGGGTCTACCTGACCAGGACTGGAAGGCTATGTGACCGGTTTCCAGTCTTAGTAGTGTCCATGCCACTTAGGAAGGGGTCCTGGGCAGCAATTTTGGAACCATCTGTATTTTCCTTGATAAAGCACTGCTGGTTTAGGGATTTGAGCTCTGGTAATGCCTAAGGCATTTGACGGCTAACCAGAAGGCCGCGGTTCAAACCCACCAGCCACGCCTCTGAAAGAAGGTTGAACAATCTACTCCGTAGTGATACCACCTGTGAAACCCAGGGAAGGGTCGCTATGAGTTGGGTCCAACTTGATGGCACATAGCAACAACAACAACACCTAAAGAACAGGTTAATCCCTAACAAGGAGGAGGTGATTGAAACATGACAGGGAAGGAGAGGGGAATGGCCAGCAGTTTCTTACAAGTGCAGCTAAACGATATGGGGTTAGACACCATTTTTGGGGTTTTGCAGTTACTGACAATAGAGCGGGGCACACTTCAAACTATAACAGGTGGTTAAAATAATTCAGAATAATGGCAGTTATGAGACAAATTAAGGAGAAAATTTTATGAAAGCATAGAGACAGCCTGTAAAACTAAGAAAAGAGATTAATTAATTGTGTGCCTGGTAACTGAGGAGATACATCATTGATTAGGAGTTTGGGAAAAGTTTTACACAAGAAATGTGAGTTTAGCTCCGATTGGTCTAGGTTAGTGAAAGAGGATATTTTCCAAAACAATGTATGTTTCATTATAAAGTAACCATGTACATATAAGAGTATTTCCATTTAGATATGTGTGAATATGTTGTTCAATAATTGAAATGAAGGCTTTATAGTGAGGACAATATTTAAAAGGGCTCTCCTTCCTAAGGAGCCATCAGCAGTTGAAGTTAGGCATGCTTTTAGAGATCTAACATTGAGAGGTGATAAAAAATGGATTTCTTATTATCTGTATTTATCAACCTCTACCCAGGAAATAGGAGTCAGAGCAAAGGATGTATTTGGCTATTTTAGAATGCTGTTCTCACACACACACACAAAAAGCCACCCACCTCCCCAGGAAACAAATGCAGGATTTATATAAATCACTTATAGAAATTAGAAAGGACTTGTTTCAATTAGGATTATCTAGAAAAATAGTACCACTAAGATATATAAAGAGATCATTAGATAGATAGGTAGATAAATTTATTTTAAGGGACTGTTGTATGCAATTGTAGTGTATTGAGTTGTCAAGTCAAAAATCTGTAGGCCAGGAGACAAACTGGGGGTTGTTGCAATATTGTGTCCCAAAATATGTATGTCAGACAATGGGAAAAGTGAAGAGCAGGATATCTGTTTATAGTCTAAAAGCAGAATGCACCCTAGGGAAAACTTTCTTTCTTCCCCCTTAAGTTCTTCAACTGATTGGATGAGACCCACGCATATTATGGAAAGTAATCTCCTTTGTTGCTATTGTTGTCAGCTGCTATGCATTCAGTCCCCAACTCAGAAAGTAAAGCTGTCACATTGGGTATTCTTGGCTATAACCTTCATGAAAGGAGTGAAATAGTTCATCAGGCTTTCCTTCTGCAGAGCCACTGTTGTTATGTGCTTTTGCGTTTTACCCGACTCATAATGACCCCTCCTTGGGTTTCTGAGGTGGTGTCACTATGGAAGTAGATTGCCCAACCTTCCTTCCAAGGAGTGGCTGGTGGGTTTGAACTGACAGCCTTCCGGCTATCAGTCAAGTGCTTTAGGCACTATGCTATCAGAGCCACTTGTTGTTGTTGTTATGTGCCGTCGAGTCGGCCCCGACTCACAGCGACCCCTCCTTGGGTTTCCGAGGCAGTATCACTACGGAAGTAGGATTGCCCAACCTACCTTCCAAGGAGTGGCTGGGGGGTTTGAACCGCCAGCCTTCTGGTTAGCAGTCAAGTGCTTTAGCCACTATGCTACCAGAGCTCCTTATAAACTGCTTACCTTTATTTTAGCAGCCAATCACAAACTTCTTTCACTAAGCCAAAGGATTTAATCACATTTAAATGCTCCATAACAGCATCTAGACTAGTGTTTGACCAAAAAACTGGGCATCATAGACCAGAAATGTTGACACATAAAATTAACCATCACAGGCTTGTCAAAAAAGTGATATTAGGCTTTTCAGATAAAATACTAGAAATCCAGTTAAATTTGAACATCAAATAAATAACACATTTTTTTATAAGCACATCTCAGATAATATTTGAAGAATGGTTATAATGACATTTATCCATAATTTATCTAAAATTCTAATTTAACTGAGTTATTTATGGAGATATAGTTTATCACAACATTTCAAAAGTATGGAACAGATTCATTGAGATTTCAATATTGTACCACACTAAACCTCTAAGAAGGAGCTCTGGTGGCACAGTGGTTAAGGCATTCTGCTAACCAGAAGGTTAGTGGTTAGAACCCCACAACCATTCTACAGGAGAGATATGAGGTGGTCTTCTTCTGTAAATATTTATAGCCTTAGGAACACTGTGGGGCAGTTCTACTCCATCATATAGGATCCCTGTGAGTCATAATCAACTTGATGGCAGTGGATTTTAATCCTCCCAGTGTGCATATTTTTCACAATTCTCTCATCGTGCTTGAACCAGGAGGTGGTATCATGATAGTCCAGAATATTCTGTCACTAACAAGTATCTAACCAGTAAACAAGATGTCTATCATCTATGGTTTCCAGATTTTGCAAGTTAAAATTCAGGATGCAAATTTAGAGTTACAACATTTCAAGTGAGCCATATTTAGTAATATGTTAGATGGTATGATGCAGTGAATTACTTGGTATGACTTCCGTAGCCATGGTCTTTGTGACTTCCACCAGATTACTGGATGGGACCATGAAAATAAGGCATATGGCACTGAAATGTTGGGGTTAGTTAGTTAGTTTTGTCACTCTGCCAGGCAAAAAAAGGGATGTCACTGTCTGCAAGAGAGCAGAGCTGGAGGTGAAGTGAGCAGGTCTGTAGACCCAAGACCCCTTCACTGGACCTCCTTGGCAGAGGTGCCTGGCTGAGTGAAGATGGGCTAAGAGATGGTGGCAGTGGGACCAAGAGGCACAAGATGGAGAGGCAGTTTCCCTGGCCCACAGAACAAGAAAGCTGAGTGCCTTTGGGCTGAAGCCTTGGTGACAGAGTTGGTTGTATGTAGGTGTACCTATTGTCAGAGTTAACTGTAACACTTGGAACAGGACAGAGTCCAGAGAGGCATGCCTGAGGGCACAGCAGAGAGGTGACTGTCCTGACTGGAGAACTGTATCCTGGGCTTGTTCCTGAACATGAATTGTAACCTGTTATTTCCCTAATCAACCCATAATTGTGAGCACTATCTGTGCATTCTGTGTGGCCACTGCACCAAATTCCAAACCCAGTAGAGAAGTAGTGAGTGCCATGGGAAGGATTGATAAAAAGCCTGGAGAGTACTGTCATATCTGGCCTCATAGAAATAAGCCTTGGACTGTTGATAGTAACTCTGTTTCCCCCTTGTGAGGTTGGAAGATGTCAGAAGATGCTGCACCCATATCCATTTTGCAGATAGTACTTTTCAAATTTTTAAAATATCTAAAGTTTAAAACATAAGAAAGGAAGTAGTTGAGAAGTAAATAATGCTTAAAAATTTAATTACATAAGCATGCGATAAAGGTTTTCATAAGATAGAAAGAATGAGGTGTGATAAAAACAACATCCATTCGTAGGAATTAGTCAAGCACACATTACATAAGACATACATGCTTTAAACTGGATTAACTTGGTAAATAAAATAGAAATTAAAAGAAATCCAAAATGCAATTGTACTACAATATGAAAAAATAACCTCCATAAGTTTAAATTTCATTAAAAAAAAGTCTAATGCAGTATTTCACCTTTTTCTGCAAACTATTTTATATACATTTAAATGAAATCTATTTTATGCTACCCTTTCCTGAATCTCAAAACATGATCTTTATTAAGCTTTTAAATGAATCTATTTTACTACCAAATCAATAATTAGAAATTCATGGCTGCAAAAAGGGCAAGGAAGCCACATGTTCTGACCTCCTAGAACCTCACAAGAGGAAGATAGAATCACCCTCAATAGCACAAGGCCTATTACTGCAAGGCCAGACATGCTGCCTCCCTCCAGCCCTTTCACCCACCGTTCCTCCCAAAGCACCACCACCTCTCTCCTGGGTTCTATAATTCACCACAGTGGCCACACAGAACTCACAGATTACAAGGTTTATTAGGGAAGAACCAGACTACAATTCAAGTTCAGGAAAAATGCTCAGTCTCTCTCCCAGCCCACCATCTCTCAGCCAAGTCTCACACAGTCTCTCCCCCAGCAGTGCATGTCCCTTGGTGTCTTACTCAGCAACACGTGTCTTTTGCATCTCTTTCCCAGCAGCGTGTGTCTCAGGAGAATGTGTCTCTTTCAGCAGCACGTCTTCCTCAACCAGCAGTCAGAGAGAGAGTTCTGTCTCTAGGAGGCCTCCTTTTGAGCTTGGCAGAGTGGCCAAACCAACCAATCATAACAACAGAATTCTAAGCACCTGAGAGCGAGCCTCCCATAACATTTTATTGTGCCACTCCCAACAGAAATAACCCAGGTGGATAATATTTACAATCAGGAGCTTCTCAGTCGCTCATTCCACCACTGAGTTTACAATGACTTATGGGTAGAAAAGCCATACTAAGTAATTTACTACACTGCAATGGGGGAAAAAATAATATATTTGAATTAACATTAAAAAAAAAAAAAAGTGAAATATTTTTGTAATACTTTTAAAACCTAAGGTAAACATAAGTAAATATTTCAGTATTATTTCCAAAGAAGAGCATAGTCTTTATGACCAAATTTATGTTATTTTTATTATCATCCTATCATGTCTATAGGGAGCTCTGGTGGTACAGTCGTTAAGGCTTTCGGCTGCTAACGAAAAGGCCTCCAGTTTGAACTTAACAGCTGTTTCATGGGCAAAAAATGAGGCAGTCTGTTTCTGAAAATATGTACAGCCTTGGAAACCCAATGAGGCAGTGCTACTCTGTTACATAGTGTTGCTATGAGTTGGAATCAACTCACTGGCAGTGGGTTTGGGTTTTTGTTATCATGGCTATAAAAGTGGGTTCACCTCTAAAATAGGGTCATGCATTAGAAATTCAAACTTCTATCAATTTTTTCAAAAAGCAAAAGTCAGTATTATAATGAAAAATCTGTACTGTTATAGTAAAATTAATATCTATGTTGTTGTTGTTGTTAAGTGCCGTCGAGTCATTTCCGACTCATAGCGACCCCATGCACAGCAGAACGAAACACTGCCCGATCCTGCACCAGCCCCACAATCCCTGCTATACTCGAGCCCATCATCGCAGCCACTGTATCAATCCATCTCGTTGAAGGCCTCCCCCTCTTTCGTCGACCCTCCACCCTACCAAGCATGACATCCTTCTCCAGGGAATGGTCCCTTCTTACAACATGACCAAAATAGGTGAGACGAAGTCTGGCCATTCTTGCTTCCAAGGAGCATTCTGGCTGCACTTCCTCCAGGACAGATCTGTTAGTTCTTTTAGCAGTCCATGGTACTTTCAGCATTCTTCGCCAGCACCACAACTCAAAAGCATCAACTCTTCTTCGGTCTTCCCTATTCATTGTCCAGCTCTCACATGCATACAAGGTGATTGGAAATATCATGGCTTGTGTCAGGCGCACCTTAGTCCTCAAGGAGATATCCTTGCTCCTCAGCACTTGAAACAGTTCCTTCGCAGTTGACTTTCCCAATGCTACACGTTGTCTAATACAAAGTAAATTAAAAGTCCCTTATAATATTACAGGAACTCTGGTAGCATAGTGCCTAAGTCATTTGACTTAACCAGAAGGCTGGTGGTTCAAACCTACCAGCCACTCCTCAGAAGGAAGGTTGGGCAATCTACTTCCATAGTGATACTGCCTCAGAAACCCAAGGAGGGGTTGCTGTGGGTAGGATCTGACTCGATGTCAGGGTGTTTGTTTTTGTGTATAATATCACAAAGAACTGGATGACTACCCTTTTTACTATAGATGCCAAAGCATTGCTATCTGCCTTGACTGTATTTTAATTTTGGAGAAATCTTGGATCCATAACTGTTGCTTCTATGCAGAATGTCTTACACCATAAGATCATCAACTTCCACATATTCATCCCAGTCACAACTTATTGGACTAGAGGGAAAACCTGACCGATAAGCTAGTTATCATATGACTTGACAACTAAAGATAACTTGGACCATTCAGATCTTCTAATTCAGGAATTTAAAGTCAAACTTTAAGAAAGAAACATCTAGTTAGAAGTAAGTGGAAAAAATAAATTATATGGAGATAGGATTGAGCAGACAATGATATGTTTAAGGCAAATGCATGGCAAAGCAGAGGCTGTGGAGAAATAAAGAAAATCAATTAATAGTGTGACATAGGGAGAGCTATGCATTGACAGCAGAATCATATTACCAGGGAGAACCAGAGCTAAAAGTTTTGAGCATCTCTCTCTAGGATGCCTTCAGCCAATGCAAATATAGAACACATTCTTATTCTTAACTTTTTTACATCATCTCAACTACTTTGGTGACATTGTCAAAATGGACCAGTCTTGGAGAAGGATATCATGCTTGGTAAAGTAGAGAGGCAGAAAAAAAGGGGAAGCCCCTCAAAGAGATGGATTGACACAGCGGATGTAACGACAGGCTCAAGCATAGCAAAGGATGTGCAGGACTCCACAGTTTTTTGTTCTTTCATACATAGGGTTGCGATGAGTCAGAGTTGACTTGATGGCACCTAATAATAACAATAACATTATTTATACTATTTTCATAAATCTACATGTAAGTACCCTTATGGCTTTACAAGTACCATTATGATAATCTCCTACTTGATTTAACTTAACTATGTCTCAGCTCTTTGCAACCAAAAGGTTTCACTTAAACTATACTTTTAAATAATGAAGATTATTTATTGATTGATTTGTTGTTAGGAAGGGAAGTTGGCAGTTTTTCATTAAAAGCATTTTAAAATATATAAAACTTTTATCTGTTTTCTAAAGTAAAATATTGTGGATATATAGTCTCCGAATTACAAAAAAAATTCCATTCTTTTTTTTTATTATTTTTATTTATTTTTTTTATTGTGATTTGGGGGAAGATTTACAGAGCAAATTCACTTTCCATACAGCAGTTCACATATACTTTGTCTCATGTCATTGACCACAGTTTACCACAATGCAACAGCT
>NW_006922528.1:422514-424693 GCF_000298275.1 Orycteropus afer afer | reverse complement strand
TCTCAAAACTGTCTGTACAGTGCCGTCAGGATTGCTCAGGATTGCTGCCAGACCACAGCTCTTTTTTTGGTATTTTCATGCAAATTTTTCTGCTAGTTGGTGTTTAGTCCACTTCTATATCCTTCCCTTCAAGGCTCAGGGGTCCAGTATTATCTTCTGTGTCTGTGTTAACTGGTGTCCCTTTTCTTTGTTGAAGAGCGCCTGTGCAGTCTTTCTGCCTAGTCTGCCATCTTGCCGGAACTCCCTTTATCTTTCTATTTTCTGTTTCATTTATTTCTGCCTGAGTCTTTATTATTTCATTTCTTTGGGTGACTTGGCTTTTTTGCTGCTCTTTTTCTAATTGCTGGAGATGTTGAGTTAAGGTTGATTTTAGTTCTTCTTTTTTGATCTGTGCATCTATTGCTATAAATTTCCCTCTGATAACTGGTTTTGCTGTGTCTAAAACATACTGATATGTTGTTTTCTTTCTCATTTGATTCAAGGAATTTTTAATATCATTTTTTATTTCTTCTATTACCCAGTCATTTATTTTAGTAAGGTGTTATTCAGTTTCTATGTCTTTGTTCCTTTTCTGTTGGTCATCTTAGTGTTGATTACCAATTTTATAACACTGTGATCTGAGAAGATGATTTGCAGTATTTCAATGTTTTTAATTTGTTTATCCTTGCTCTGTGGCCTAACATACAGTCTATCCTGGAAAATCCTCCATGTGTGCTGGAAAATAATTTATATTTGCTGTTGTTGAGTGGAATGATCTGTAGATGTCAAGTGGTAGATCTTCAAGTTCAAGTTGATCATCAAGGTCAAATAATGTTACGTTTGTTGATCACAATGTTTAGTTCTTTTGTATCTTTGTTGAGTTTCTTTCCAGTTGTCCTGTATCTAATTTAAAGTGGTGTATTAAAGATGGGGCAATCTACTTCCATAGTGATACTGCCTCGGAAACCCAAGGAGGGGTTGCTATGAGTCGAGTCCCACTCGACGGCACATAACAACAACAACAACAACAACTATTACTGTGGAGTCATCTATTTGTCTTTTCAATTCTAGTAAAGTCTGCTATACATAAATTATGAGGCTCTTTCACTGTGTGTGTAGATATTTATTATGTTTAGATTATCTTGTTCAATTGATCCTTTAATCATTATATGTCATTCCTTGTCTGTTATGATCATTTTTGTCTTAAAGTCTATTTTATCAAAAATTACTATTGCAATGCCAAGCTTTTTATGGTTGCATTTGCTTGATGTATCTTTTTGCAACCTCTGATTTTTAGTCGATTTTTTACTTTGTTTCTAAGGTGAGTCTTTTGTTGACAGCATCTTGAGGGGTCATGTTTTCTTATCCAGTAAAATTCTCTGTCTCTTGAATGATGCACTTAGTCCATTGGTATTCAGTATAATTAACAGCAAGTATGAATTTATTGATCATTTTGTTATGTGTTTTTTCATGGCATTGCTGATTTCTTTGTTCCATATAATTTCCTCTACTGATATCTTTTTTTTTTTTTTAATGATTCATGTTATCATCTCCTTTGTTGCTATTTTTTTTTCTAAATATTTGCATTGTAATATATTTTCTAAATATTTGTGCTTATCTTCTTTTTAATTTTGTTGTGAAAGTTTATTACTTTTTTTTGAGGTATCCTGTGATTTATTATTTTCTTCCCAAGTTTAAAACCATTTGTTTTATCTCACAGTTGTCTGGACTTCCTCACCATTTAGAAGTTTTGTAACTATATTGGAGCTGTAGTGGCTCAGTGCCTAAGATATTTGAATTCTAACCAGAAGGTTGGAGGTTCAAACTCACCAGCCTCTCCACAGAAGGATGATTGGGCAATCTAATTTCATAAAGATTCACTGCCTTGGAAACCCAAAGAGGGTAGCTATGTTTTTTTTTTTGTTGTTGTTGTTGTTGTTGTTTTTTAGGTAATTATACTATTTATTTGATTGACACAGTGGCTTCAAAGAGGGGCTCAGGCATAGCAAGGATTGTGGGGCTGGCACAGGACTGAGCAGTGTTTCATTGTGTTGTAAATAGGGTCACTATGTCAGAGATGACTTGACAACACCTAAAAATAGCAACATACTATTTATTCCCTCTGTTTGGTTTACAATTTTCCTCATTTACCAATTGATGTCTTTGGTTCCCTGTTTATAGTCTTGTAAGCTTATTTTAC
>NW_006922528.1:421323-421974 GCF_000298275.1 Orycteropus afer afer | reverse complement strand
AATCAAGTGCCTTAGCCACTATGCTACCAGAGCTCCTTTATAGGTAACTTATGTTTTCCCATGCTGCTCAGGATTCTTTGTTATTGGTTTTGGTAAGCTTGATTATGATATGTGTTAGTGATTTTCTTTTGGGATATATCCTGTTTGGCATTCATTGAGCTTCTTGAATGGATATATTGTCTTTCATCATATTAGAGAACTTCTTTTCCAACAAATCTTCATCAATTTTCTCTGGTTTATTTGCCTTTCCTGCTCTGTAATTCTGATTACACATAAGTTATTCCTTTTGGTAATATCCCACATGTATCTTAGGCTTTCTATATATTGTTTTGATTTTTTTTATTGATCCTTTAACAAAGTAGTATTGAGGTATTTGTCTTCAGTCTCATTTATTCTGTCTTCCATTCATTCAATCCTACTTCTTTGCCCATTTGATGTGTTATATATTTCTGAAATCTTAACATTAATCCTCTGGATGTTTATTTGTTGATTTTGTATCATTTTTAATTTTTGGCTTATTTTGTCTGTTTGTTCTATGTTGTTTTCCTAGATTGTTCTAGTGTTCTGTCTGCATTTTCCTTAATTTTGCCAGTGTTTTCCTTGTTCTTGTCATTGTTTTCCATGATCTGTCTCTCAATCCATTGAAGGTAC
>NW_006922528.1:418269-420462 GCF_000298275.1 Orycteropus afer afer | reverse complement strand
AAAAAAAAAAAGGAAGAATGGAAAGAGATAACAAGAGGAATTTTAAAACAAACCATCATAAACAAAACTCTGAGGGGTGGTGCACAATTTCTAGGCTCTGTCAGGGTACAGAACAGGATGGAATTCCTGCTAGTCAAGAAGGTGGGTAGAGGCAGGGGAAGACCTTAGGTCTGTTCACCAAGAGTTTGTGGGGCATAAGAGTAATAAGGGGAATACTGCACCTTTCCAGTTGTCAGTGGCCAGTGTGGCTGACTCGGTTGTCTTTGGCAAGTGGAGCCGACTCATATGTCACCTGTCCAAATAAGAATGTCACTTGCATATATTCAAATTGATCTCACCTGGCATTAAGAATATTCAAAATGGCTATGCCCTCAAAATATCTGCTGGCAGTCTGCAGGTCTGTTTGTCTCCTTCTTCACTGTTTTCCTTTCTGGTCATCAGGCACCAGTGCAGTCCTTGCCCACATAATCTTTAGTGAGTGGAATGGATTCTTAGATTCTGTACTGGAGAATATTAAGAAACGGTTGTGCCCCTAGGAAAGTTGGCAGTCCATAGCTCCATTTGTCTTCTTACTCATTGTTTTCATTCAGATTCTTCTAATAATTAGTATTTAATCCTCTTCTTTGTCCTTGCCTTCTAAGCTCAGGCTTCCAAGATTGTCTTCTTTATCAGTTACAATGGGTTTCTCATTGTTTTGTTGCAGAGGGTCTACATAGCATATCTGCCTATTCAACCATATTGCTGGAATTCCTGGCCAAAAGATTTTCAGCAGCTGTGTGACCCATGTTGTTCAATCATGATAGCAGTTTCTACAGCACTAAAGGGTTGGCACAATGCCCTGGGGCACAAAGGAGCTGGCCTTGGAGACAGGCCAAGAACATTCTTTCTGCAATTAACTTTGACTCTGATCTTTAAATGAAGGCAAAAAGGAAAAGATTCTGCAAACCTTCACTCATATCACCAAGTCTCATATTACTTTCATCCCAGAAAAGTATTGTTCTGGAGATTTTAATGGACAACACAGAACATGGCTTTTCATAGTAGAATGTCCTTCACTCCACCAAAGCCGTGGCCTGAAACTTCAAAACAAGGAAGTTTGACTCAACCCCTGAAATAAGATCTCATCTTGGAGCATTCCTGGAACAATTTTCACCCCATCTGCTTCTCCAGCAATACTTCTGATTATGTGACAAAAGCATATAGAATGAAAGCTTCTAATCTCAGGATTTCTACAAGCAATAGTCATGTCCCTATGACTTCTGTCTATAGAAAAAGATAATTATTGTGTGATGAGATTACTGAGTTTGGAAAATCATTACACATGCAGAAAGGTGATGTGTTTCTGATGAAAACAAAAATTTGGCATTTGCAGGATGGAAATAACAAGAGGGATTGGAAGATAGAACTTATAAATATTGTTTGAGTTTCATATTTTCTTCAGACTCTGGCACAGAAAATAGTCTAATACTGGGTCAGTGTTAAATGGCTAAAACAGAATTATAAAGTATGAATTCTAGTGCAAGAAGGAAAACACTATCAACGAACTTCAAACTGATATGAAACCCACCAGCCTGGAAGACCTGAGGATTGCCAAAGAAACTTAGTATGAGAGAATTCATCATCTTTGAACTCTTTTGGCAATATTTGAAACTATAGGAAAGAATCTTTCAGTGGAGAAGGTAGATCTGCCTTAAGAGACAAAAGGAGATGAGTAGTTCCCTTCTGATATTATCCAAGGATGTGGAAAACCAGAGCCTGAAAGGAAACCTGGATGGCTTGTTTAGGAATTCCCTCACCATCTACAAAATAAAGGGTTACCCACCAGCCACTCCTCAGAAGGAAGATGGGGCAATCTACTTCTGTAGTGATACTGCCTCAGAAACCCAAGGAGCGGTCACTATGAGTCGGTCTGACTTGACGGCACATAACAACAACAATGGTGCTGAGATGAATCACAGAGCTGGGAAAGAAAATAATTTCTATGGAAAGTTCAAAATCACATGCTTTAAAACAGGTCAAATCAAACTCCTTGCCTCATTCTGCATCAAATTCAAGGATACACAAACAGCTACACCTTGACTATCACAAGGAATATGAGGTGCCCTAGGAGCTCTGGTAGCATAGTGGCTAAAGCACTTGACTGCTAACCAGAAGGCTGGCGGTTCAAACCCACCAGCCACTCCTCGGAAGGAA
>NW_006922528.1:407777-418169 GCF_000298275.1 Orycteropus afer afer | reverse complement strand
CTACTTCCGTAATGATACTGCCTCGGAAACCCGAGGAGGGGTCGCTATGAGTCGGGGCCGACTCGATGGCACATAACAACAACAACAACAACAATGGGTCCTGAAAGGAATTAAAAATTAGCTAATCATCCCACAAAGCCAACTTCTGGAAAAAGATTTGAAAGTGAAGCAACTACTACAGAAAAATCAAACATGAAATTGCAGCTGGAAAATGTAAAGGAAAGTGTAAAGTTTGGGCAATATACTTCCATAGAGATACTGCCTCGAAAACACAAGGAGGGGTCACTATGATTCGGGTCTGACTTCACGGCAAACAACAACAACAACAACAAGAAATGTCAATAACAGGAAGAAGTTACAAAGAATGAGAAGGATAATTCCATGCAAATAACTCCTGAGACTCAAGAAATCCAAATATCCCTTCCAGAAGTCACTCAAGAAAGACTCTGAACCAATTCAAGTGAGTTGTGCTGTCAGCCTCTCTTCATCCTCTTTGCTGTGGGTGTAGTGAAGATAAGAGAAGACACAAAGCTCAAGGTTCAATCAGATCCATTAGAAGATATGCATACAGAATTAAAAAGAGGTTGTCCTGGAAGATGCACCATTGTGCTCCAGGCAGGCTTCAGTTGCTACCTGTCAAAGAACAACCATAACTTCCCCTAAGAGGAAATCTGTTTCAGCAGCATACAAAGAAACCCCTTCTCCACCTTTCCTTGCAGCTCTCTTGTTAAGTAGATCGTGACGGGAGACCATGGATACATTAGGTACTGAGATGACCTCTTCAGAAACACACTCTCTCCCTCTAGGTGGGCTCCATTTATACAACTGGTGGAAGAAAATTCAGTCAATGAGCCTAGTTTAACTTTTCTTCTTTATGTCATTTATGAGCTTCCAAATGACCTCCCCTCCGGGCTTAAATGGTATATAACTTGCCTGAATGATTTGGTGAGTAAACATACCTAGACCCTGGCCTCAGTCTCATGCACTTCACTCTGATGCTCTGGCCAACTCTTCTCTAATTACCAGTTTAGAGAAAAAATTCTGTAGAAACAAATCTATCCAACAAAGTTTTGAGAAGATAATAAAGTATAATGAACTTATGTCATGCATTTGCTGTGGGTAAAAATCTCAATTACATGTTATAACCACTCCTCTCCCACCTCAATTATAAAATAGACTTTTTTTTTTTCAATCCTTAGGAATTAGTGAATTAAGAAGTTCTTGGTTATGAGTGTTGAGAGAAGATTCATTCAACATCCAGGAAGTGGACAAAGCCCTGCTTCAGAATGCACAGGAGAGCAGGAGGGTAACTCAGTATTTAACTGAGTTCGGCATGACATTCTATCACAAGCCTTGGGGTCCATTCTTGAGTGACAGGGTCATTCATCCTGTGAACTATGACCTGAATGTGCCCTGACAATAGGCACAAGATTAGCTTGTGCACTCAAAGATACCATGAAAAGACTCCTGAGAATTGAAAATATGTAAAGCTTTCTATTAGAAATGTTTCTTCAAAGACTTTCTTGAAGCTAACTCAGTAAATGATACTTCAGTAAGTGATAACTGTGTTTCACCTGATCTTTTGGTCCCACTACATGTCTCACTAACCTCTCTGCCAGGAAAATCTGCTAGATGAATAATGGCAGGATGATTGGTTCTGTAATCAAAGTATCCTGGTGCCAATATGAACCCTGACCCATCAGCACACAACACTATAAGCAAGAGGAAGAGGCAACTAGACTTTGAAGGAGGGGAGATGAACTGAGAGATTCCTGGGCCAAGAATAAAAGTCAGCCTTGAATTCCCCCTTTCTCTTTTCTGCTACTCTAAAAGACAGGCGTCTAGGACCATGCACTAGCTCATAGAGGAGGGCTTCCCATTCCAGGAGATTTCCAAGGGCCACAGGTAGGATAGAGATGCAAAGGTGGGAGAACAGGATAGAAGGAAGGAGAACAGGAGAAAGAGACCTCAACCCATGTGTTAAGTGTCAATGAAGGCATAGACCCAGGAAGGGTTAAGTTCATGTGCTGCTCACTCTCTGCCCTGGATTTCACAGCAACAACTCCATATCACCTTGAACTTAAAGAAGAGCAGTAGCAAAACTGTGTAGAGGCTAGATAAGAAGTACAATTGTAAGAGAATGTACCCTTGAATAAGCAGAGACGGATGATCTAGAAATCTTTTATCCTGCATCTGGCATCATTAAGTTGTCAGTAGCCACACCCATTGACTTGCTATGCAGCTTTTTAATTAGGGAAATTATCCTTCCTGTGCCCTGACTAGAGGGAACAGTGTCTTTCCCAGGAGAGTGTCTTGTGGAAACACAGTTCTGACACCGTACAGTACCAATCTCCAGAGATGCAATGGGTCGCTGAGCAGGAAATCAGGGTTCTGCTCCACTGGTCCATCATTTGACCCTATTTCTTTTGCCTAGACTGAGGAAAGAGGATTCCTCAGGCTTGAAGCCCAAGGTGGACTAGTTGTCACTCTTTTGAAGGTGTCATATGAGTTGAAGCAATGGTGTTCTCATGGATCTCATCTGCTCATGTACACTCACCCACCATTTGAGGGACTAAGGAGAAAACATCAGATACAACAGGTGCTGGAGTGATCAGATGGGCTACTCTAAAACTACAAGAGGAGGTTATGTCGAGGCCATTAGGCAGTCACTAGGCTGGTTAGTGAGGTGGCCTAGCCAAGTGACACCTTGTTTTCTATAGAACTTGTCTGTTTCTCTAGTGCTTATATAACAGAAATACCACAAATGGATGGTTTTAACAAACAGACATTTATTCTCTTATAGTTTAGGAGGCTAGAAGTCCAAGTTCAAAGTGTTTCCTTTAGGGCTGGGTGAAGGCTCTTTGACCTTGGTTTCAGCTCTTTCTTTTGTTATAGGCCCACTAGAACTGGAGGCTTTTTCTGACTTGTGCAGCTGGTGGCCTCTGAGGCTGATGAACCTAAGATCCACAAGCAAAATGTCACGGTCCCAAGATTAGCAGACAACAAAGCAGACCACTAGTTCAAGTCCAGGAACAATCCCAAGATCAGCAGAAAACATGACAGGCCACTAAGATGGAGAGTTAGTCAAATGCAAGATCCAGATATGTCAAAGATCTAGAGACCTTTCCCAAAGCCTCCCCCTATATACTAGAAATAGGCCACACCCCAGATGTAGCTCCCTAGTTGCTCCCAGCAAATTCTACCATGAATGTGATTACAATCTCATCATGAAGAATAACTACATCCAGCTTCTCAGTCTCTCAAAACCACTTGAACTACCACAGAGCTCTACCTGGACTTCTCTGTGGAGGTGGTCCCACAGAAAGGATGAGCATTGGAGGTGGATTTATATGGTTCCTGTGAAAGAGGATGGCTGAGGTTCTGAGGACTCTGTGAAGATTGGGCCACCCTCAGCCTTGATGCATGACAAGATGGTTGATTAGTGTAGCCACAGATAATCCAGGTGGCATTCTGGCCCAGTGCCTGTTGTTTGCGCAGAGTAACTTGGTTTATTCATCTGTTTGTGAAGAATAGAGTTTATATAATAGGTAAATGACTTTAGGTACATATGTTGGTCATACTTTGTCAGATAAATGTTTCTTCTATCTCATAAAAATGGTACTGAGGTCTATATTTCTGGGCTCAGATGAACCACACACTCCTTTCTTTGTAAAAAGATCAATTGAATATAGGAGATGTAGGTCAATATGTCTCTGATCTATCAAAATCAGTAAGGCTTGGATCAGTTTTTAAGACAAAAAGGCCAGTGCAGAAAGTTCCATAACCTTCAGTATCTGAATCAAAGTCAAACTCAGTGCAGAAGTTCTCCATTGCTCTCTGGAATTGCTGCTTGCTCTTGCGGAGAAATGAAATATTCTCCAAAGTGCTAGCAGAGAATGTGTGCTGGGCCAGAGAATTCTGGAGGTTGTCACCAACCAGAACTCAAGGGCCTGACTTTTACTGCTAGTGCTGTGCCAGCTTAGCCTAGCTGGGGCATGTCATGGCTTGGCAACTGAAATCAAGAGAAATGAAGTTGGAAGGATGAAATATAAAATTATAGAGGTGGTTTAGCAGAGGAAGGAGTGGGTCTACTCTTTCTTTGCATTTTTCATTTAGGATTACTTAATTCCTAAATAATTCATGTTGTTCTTTATGGAAAAGAATACAAATTAGAAAAAAGATATAACTCTTATCTCCCTACAAACTTAACTACTATTGTTGCTCTGTTTTTCATTCAATTTTTTCTTATCAATACCATGATGATCATGGTGATGACGAAGATTGTGATATTATGTTTATTTATATTTCATATGTATTTATTGTTGTTGTTAGCTGCCATGAAGTCATTCCATGACGTACAGTGATGTCATGCACAAATAAACCATTAGTCTTGGACCATCCCCAGGACCTGTTTCAGATTGGAACACTGTGATCCAAAGGGTTTTCATTGACTGAATTTTGGAAATAGATCATCAGGATTGTTTTGGTTACTTCATGCTGCTCTAACAAAAATAACACATGTGAATAGCTTTAACAAACAGAAGTTTATGCTCTTACAATTTAGGAGGGTAGAGGTATGAGTTCAGAATGCCAGCTCTAGGAGCTAGGTGAAAGCCTCTCAACCATGGGCTTCAGCTCTGCCTCTTGTTCCTGGCCCGCTGGAGCTGCAAGTGTCTCTTTACTCAGTCAGGTGCTGACTGCTGAGGCTGACAAACCCAAGGTCAACAAGTAAAATGACACAATCCCAAAATCATCAAACCATATGCAAGCCATTAATTCAAGTCCATTAAGAGTCCCAAGATTGGCAGACAACACGGAAGGCTGCTGAACAACTACAGCTACATGCAGGATTCAAATGTGCCAAAAGCTGCAGACCATTCTTATAGCTTCTCCTTATGTACTAGGAGCAGACCACATCCCTAAGGCAGCTATTCAGATGCTCAGAGTAGATTGCACCATGGAGTTGATTACCAGTCTTATCATGGAAATACCACATCCAGCTGTCCAGCCACTCAAAATCAGGCTCAGCCAAATTAACACATAACCTTAGCTACCACAAGAGCTTTCATCCTTGCTCATTTTTGTCTAGAAGCTCTGGTGAAATCTTTTCAGGATCATAACAACACACAAGCTTTCACTGTCAAGTGGGTAGTGGCAGCTGCACTTGAGGTATATTGGTGCACCACCTTACTTTTTCTCTTTATTAAGCACCTTTATTGGGAGAGGCAGACAGTAATATTCATACTTTTGAAATATGCACTTGATTGATGTTTAGTTTATGTACAGATTTTGTAATAATTACAGCTATTTAATTTTAGAACATTTTCATCATCTCACAAAGGAACCCTGTACCCATTAACGGTCACTAATTCAGTATCCACTGCTGGCTCTTATTATATGTAATATGTTATGATATATTTTATATGTGATATAACATTTTACATATAATAATACATCTCTTTATTATATTACAATTTTCTAAATAGCCTTAAAAATTTAGGGAAAAAAAATCTAGCATTTTCAGTTACTTTTAGCAGAAAAATTGGTTTAAATATCTAGCATTTTATTTATTGTAATGAAAGCCTTGCCTCTATTCCTCCATTATTTGTAATGCTGTAATGGAATCCTGGGCTGCTCACTTTCCACTCTTTGTAGAGTTTTTATTAAGGATGTAGATTTGACGAGCCTCACTTAATACTTAAAGGAGAAGTAATCTTTACTGGTTGATGGCTATTATAACTAAGCATAGCAATAAAGAAAACTGTTATGTAGACTAGCATGAGGCAAGAAGGATCATTGAGGTAGACTCCTGCGGTAGATAATAGGTAGATATGTTAATGGGCTACTAGAAATAGACACAATCTCTAATTGTGGACAAATGTCAATACATAAGGTCCAGACTGATGTAACTGATAAGGGACTGCATTGTAGTAACTATTCCTATGAGAATGAAAAAGGAAAAGAGAACACCTCTCATCACTGAACAACAATAGGGTTAGTAAACCACATTTGTTGAAAAGGGTTATATGGGAAAATGATGGGCATGAAGACCATCTTCTCCAACTTTATGAGAATTTGGGTCACTTGTAGTATCATACTGGCATGGAGTGGCGATAATTCTCCCATAAAACTTTATCAGGAGACCTTAGACCTTACAGATTAATGGTATTAGAGATGGAGTAAAGTGTAATGTTGAAATACAAACTGAGACTATACAATATCATGTACTGAAGAAGAAATGATAATGACAATATTCACTATACCCACTATACTCAATTTTGTCCAGAGAACTATAATTAAATATTGCCTGGTGTAGAGAATGCAGTAGGAGCTCTGACTTTTGTTTTCATCAAGAAGATAAAGAATGATATTCTCTTTTGCTATGGTTCAAATTGTTCCACCAAAGAGAAAGTATAGAAGATTCATATCTTTTTTATGCTCTTTCTATTCCCCAGCACCATTAGTTCCAGTAGGGAGGAAGCCTTTTCTTAAATAAATTTCATTAAATTTATATAGGATTATCATATTAGCAAGTCAAAAATTTATTATCTGTACAGATGACCCAGGCTGAACCATGTATCAGTCCACTACAGCCCTTCGAAAGTGGAAATGAGAGTGGCTCTGATTTCCCCATGGTCTTCAAGGAAGTTGTGTTAGTTAAGGTTGTGTGTCAACTTGGCTGGTCCTCGTTTTGAGTTGCTGGGCAGCTGGATGTAGTATTCCCCATGAAGAGACTGATAATCAACTCCATGGTGGAATGTTCCGTGAGCTGCTGAGACCCTGCCTTAGGGATGTGGTCTGCTCCCAGTATATAAGCAAAGCTATAGGAATGGTCCGCAGCTTTTGGCACACTTGAATCCTGCATGTCTCTGTAGTTGTTCAGCAGCTTTCCATGTTGTCTGCCAATCTTGGGGCTCTCAATGGACTTGATTTAAGTGCCTGCCATGTGGTCTGGTAGTATTGGGACTGTGCTCCTTTACTTGTTGGCCTTGGTGTGTCAGTTTCAGCAGCTAGCAGCTGTCTGAGTGAAAAAAAGCTCCACCTTTGTGTGCTGGGAGGAAGAGGCAGAGCTGAAGCCCAAGGTTGAAGGGCTTTCACCCAACCCCTTAGAGCCTGACACTTTGAACTAAGACTTCTAGCCTCTAAAACTGTAAGAGAATAAACTCTCGTTTGTTAAAACCATTCCTTTTATGGCATTTTCTCTTAGAGCAGCACATAACCAAAACAGGTGATAGGATATACAGAAGGAAATCTAGGCAGGCTGTCCTTGGGCAGTGCAGAAAGTTAATGCTAACTGAAAAGTTTATAGTTCCAGTCCACCCAGAGGCATCATGGGAGAGAAGCCTAGATATATGTTTCTGAAAATTCCAACATTGAAATCCCTCGAGATTAAATTCTACTCTGACACACACAAGGCTGCTACGAATTGGAATCATTAAAAACAATTTATTTTTTATTTTAAATATAGGGAGAGAATGGTGGAGTAAAGAAGGAAAATGGAAGTGAGATAAACATGGTTGGTTTTCAGAAGGAACTGGCTTTATTTAACTCATAGGTTGTACATGTATCAACATACTATTTCAAGGACTGCAATCATAATGACATGTTTATATTAATATAACAATACCTAAAATTATTGTTTAATAAGAATGTAGCATCATGATTGGAGGAAGACTCATCCAAAATCTGTGATATGCAAATGACACAAACTTACTTGCTAAAAGTTAAGATGACTTGAAGCACGTATGAAGATCAATGACTATGGTTTTCAATATGGATTCCACCTCAACATAAAGAGCACAAAAGTCCTTACAACTGGACCAATAAGCAACATCAGGATAAATGGAGAAAAGAAAGATTGAGCTGTCAGGGATTTCATTTTACGTGAATCCACAATCAACACCCATGGAGGCAGCAGTCAGGAAATCAGAATATGTATTGCAGTGGGCAAATCTTCTGCAAAAGACCTTTAAAGAGTGTTAAGGGATAAAGACACCACTTTGAAGATTCAGGTGCATCAGACCTAACCCATGGTGTTCTCAATAGATACATATGCATGAGAAAGCTGGAGACTGAATAAGAGAGACCAAACAAGGACTGATGCGTTTGAATTGTGTTGAAGAATACAGAAAACACCATGGTCTGCTGGAAGAACAAACAAATCTGTGTTGAAAGAAGAACAGCCAGAATGCTCCTCAGAAGCCAGAGTGGTCAGATTTGTCTCATGTTCTTTGGTCATATCGTCAGAAGGAACCACTCCTTGCAGAAGAATATCATGCATGGCAAAGTAGAGGGTCGGTGAAAAACGGGAAGCCCCTCAACTAGATGGATTGCCACAGTGGCTGTGATGATAAGCTCAAACATAATAAAGATTTTGAGGATGGCACAGGACCTGACAGTGTTTTATTTTATTGTATATAGTGTCTCTCTGAGTCAGAGATGACTGGAAAGCAATTAACACCACCACCAACAACAACATGATGCTTTTGTTTTTCTTAAGGCTTGTGTTAAAAATGGGATGCTGTCCAAGCTCCATTTTTTCATATTTGAGGATTATATTTCAAATTTTTAGAAAAGTGAGGCAGTAGGACACCAATTGTGACTTTTTAGAAGAAAATTAAAAAACAAACTTATTCATTTACAATAAATAAACACACTGGAATATCAAATTGACGTATATATCATAGATGAAAATAAATTAGTTAGCTAGGAAATTAGATAGGGTTGACTTGAGGAAAACATTCCAATATTCAGAAAAGTAGTTTCTCATTCCTAATTTACCTCTAATTGCTAGAGAAATTAAGTAACTCATTTCATCTTGTTTAATTATTTAATTGTCTGACAGAAATAAAAAGTCAGGGAGCAAAGCTGAATCAAAGCAAAGAATGACAGAATTTTTGTCTTACAATGAGGCATACAACTTAACTGTTAACAATAAAATCTTTTAAGCCATATGCTCCTTGTGGTTTTCTTTTAAGCTAGAAATTAGAATGTGCTAATTAGAGTGTGGGCTGCATATAAAAATATACTGCTGTATTGCAACCATGCCTAGATAAAAACCTACATTGAATCCAACTAGAAAAACTGCTATAATTATCATACAACCCAATAAGTAATTCACTTTAGTAACTTTCAGCATGTCAAATGTATTGTTCAAAATTCAATCACTTTTTATATATCATCTTTTTAGTACAATTTATCATATATGACAAAGTGAACTTGTGTACCCATATTATATCATTTATTTCATATTCAGTAGCTTTTAAAATACCAGCACAAATCTATTTCAGATTAGTCACAAGTCTATTTCTCATTGGAGATCATTTCATGAAAACAAAGCAGAGAACTCTACACCAGATTTTAAGACAATTATTGTGATATGTTGGCTCACTTACTAACCACTTGCAAAGCTACTCCACACCAATTATTTTCCTTTTAGCTTAAATAATATGTTAACATGGGTTACCTTTATATTAGAAAAACATATTTTATTGAAGAATATATTAAGGTGGTTGTGGTAGTTAAATTTGTATGTCAATTTGGCTGGGCCTGGTTGAGTGGCTAGGAACCTGGTTGTAGTTATTCCCCATGATGAGACTGGCAATCAGCTCCATGGTGGGATGTACCATAAGCAGCTGAGTAGCTGCCTTTGGGATGTGGTCTGCTTCCTGTATATAAGGAGAAGCCTTTGGGCTAGTCTCTCGCTTATGGCACCCTTGGACCCTGAATGTCGTCTGTCATTGTTCAGCAGCCTGCCATGCTCTGCCAACCTTGGGACTTTTTCAATAGACTTGAATTAATGGCCTGCTGAGTGGTTTGGTAATATCAGGACCGTGCCTTTTTACTTGTCAACCTTGGGCTTGCCAGTAGCTGCCTGAGTGAAGAAAACCCTCTAGCTCCAGTAGGCCAGGAGCAGGAGGCAGAACTGAACCCCAAAGTTGAGGGGCTTTTAACCAGCTCCTAGAGCCTGGCACTTTGAACTTGGACTTAAAGCCTCCAAACTGTACGAGAATAAACTCCTGTTTGTTTAAGCCATCCCATTTGTGGTACATTCTTTTCAGAGCAGCACTAGGGAACCAGAATAGTGGTAAAGGTATCTCAAATAGGTACTGTATGTTAGGAATCTTCTAGTTTACTTCTGGAAAATTAAATTTTTAATACCTAACTTTAAATGGTAGGAGAAAATCAGGGGTTATTTTATTTCCATAATGCTTAAATTCACATACTGAAGTTTAGTGCTTTTACATTGATATTACCACTATTTTCAATTGTAGTAAAATTGTTCTTAGATTGTGGGAAAAATACCCTTGTAATGATAAAAATAAATATATAGTGAATAATTTAAGAGACCAAAAATGAGCAGAACATTTAGAGAAAATTTTATTTTAATTA
>NW_006922528.1:399979-407339 GCF_000298275.1 Orycteropus afer afer | reverse complement strand
ATTCCTGTAAATATCTATGCCATTTTGGTAAGAAGAAAAACTTCTATTCATATTAGCTCATTTTTATGTTGTTGTTTTGCCACAATTTAATAACATGATTAATTAGTTGAAAGCGTTTACATTTTTAACATAAAATATTATATTTTTATTAAGAGTTTAAATTTGTTTAGAATATGGAAAATGTCAGTCCCCTACCTGGTTCAGGAAATGCTATCTTGTCTTTACAATATCTTGTATTAAATAAAAAGTTAACTAAAAATGGATCTAGAAAACATATTATTAGATTTATACTCAAAGAACTTGACAGGAAATACATATATTCCCAGTGGTTATAGGAAGCATTGCTTATAATTCCATCAATAATTTACCATGTCATTTATTGGGAAATTTTGTGTTGCAATTTCTTTTAATTGGTCCCCATAAATTAAGATTGGGTGACGGCCATGACCAATCACCAACACTCTAGATATTGATGTAACATTCCTTTGCACTGGAGTTTATAATTAAAGGAAATATGCAAAATGTGAAGTAGAAGCAGTGTAAACCAGATAGAATTTGGTGCCTGAGAGCAAATATGACATACAGAGTTGAATGACCTCTTTCTTTAAAATTTAATAATAGTTGCTGTACTTCCAAAGCTAAACAGCAGTTCCATATGGTAAATGCTAATAGAATTCCACCGTGAACACCAAAGAATTTTAAAGGCAGATACTATTAATGATGACAAATGCATTTAAGTTTTATGATTTTCTTTAAAAAAGACAATAACTCTCTTTATTGTATTTCATTATTTCTGATAGCATTTCTCTTGTAAGGAAAGGTAGAGATTTTTCAGAATGTCTTAAAGAAAAGGAAAATACAGGCAAATCTATTTGGCATGTCTCCTATTAATATTCAGAGCATCCAGGACAGAGCAAGCAAATGGCAGAGGCATCCAAGTAAGGGGAGGGACACAGGCTCCAACTCCTAAGCATCAGGAAAAGTGGAGAGGAAAGGAAAGGAAAGCCAGGGCATCCAGGACAGAGCAAGCAAGTAGCAGAGAGATCCAGGTAAGGGGAGGGACACACAGGCCCAAACCCCCAAGCAGCAGGAAAAGAGAAGGAGAAAGGAAAGGAAAACCAGGGTGTCCAGGACAGAGTGAGCAAGTATCAGGGATCCTGGTGAGGGGAGGGTGGAGAAGGTTCAAACAGCTAAGGGAGACAAACTTGTCTGTCAGTTTGTTGTGCTCTGGTAGTGTGTTACTGTGAGGCTTGAGGCTGTGACATTGGTATTTCAAATGCCAGTGGGGTTGCACATGGTCCACAGGTTTTAGTGCAGTTTGCAGACTGAGACAAACTAGGAAGAAGGAGAAGGCCATCCACTTCTCAAAGAATTGGCCAGGAAAAACCCTATGAATAGCAGAGAAACACTGCCCATTACATTACTAGGCAACTATATGAATAGCCTGGAAACACTGATACAATGCAGGATGACAAGCCACTTAGGTTGGAAGGCTCTCAAAATAGTACTGGGAAAATACTGCATCATCAAAGTAGAACCAATCTTACTGATATGGATAAATTAAAGCTTTTGAGACTTCCATTTGCTGATATGACATGACTCAAAGTGAGGAGAAACAGCTGCAAACATCAATTAATAATTGGAAGAAGGAGTGTACATAGTGTGAGTATAGGAAAATTGGAAGTTGTCAAAAATGAAATGGAATTCATAAAGATTGAAATCCTAAGTATTAGTGAGTGGAAGTGGACTGGTTTTGGCCATTTTGAATCAGACAACCATATGATCTACTATGATAGGAATTACAATTTGAAAAGGAATGGCATGACATTCATCATCACAAAGGATATTTCAAGATCTGTCCTGAAGTACAATGCTGTCAGTGATAAGATTATATCCATACCTCTACAAGAAAGGCCAGTTAATATGGCTATTATTCAAATTTATACACCAACCACCAAAGCAAAAGATGAGGAAATTGAAGATTTTTATCAACTTCTGCAGTATGAAATTGACTGAACATGCAATCAAGATATGTTCATTATCACTGGTGAATGAAATGTAAAAGTTGGAAACATAGAAGACTCACAGGTAGTTGGAAAATTTGATCTTGGAGATCACATGATAGAATTTTGCAAGACTAACGACTTATTCATTGCAAATACCTCTTTTCAACACACAAACAACAGCTACACATGTGGACTTCGCCAGATGGAATGCACAGGAATCAGATTGACTACATCTGTGGTAAGAGGCAATACAAAAGTTCAATATCTTCAGCCAAAACAAGGCCAGGAGCTGACTGTGGAATAGATCATCAACTGCTCATATGCAAGTTCAACTTGAAGATGAAGACAATTAAAACAAGTCCACAAGAGCCAAAATATCACCTTGAATATATCCCTCTTGAATTTAGAGAACATCTAAAGAGTATATTCAATGCATTGAACACAAATGATTAAAAAACAGAAGATTTATTGGATGACAACAAGAACATCATCCATGAAGAAAATATGAGGTCATTAAAAAGGTGGCAAGAAAAGAAAAGGCCAAAATGGATGATAGAAGAGACTCTGAAGCTTGCGCTTGAGTGGAGAGTAGAGTAGCCGAAGCAAATGGAAGAAATGACAAGATAAAAGAGCTGAAAAGAATGTTTCAAAGAGCAGATTGAGCAGACAAAGCCAAATACTATAATGAAATGTGCAAAGACTTGGAGTTAGAAAACCAAAAGGGAATAACATGCTCATCATTTCGCAAGCTGAAAGAAATGAGGAAATTTTAAGCCCAGAGTTGCAATATTGAAAGACTCTACAGGCAAAATATTGAATGATGCAGGAAGCATCAAAAGAAGATGGAAGGAATATACAGAGTAACTATACCAGAAAGAACTTGTAGATCTTCATCCATTTCAAGAGGTGGATGTGCCACTCTGACAAGAATATATCACAAATGGGATGGCCTTAAAAAACAGTTTATTCTCTTACAGTTCAGGAGGCTAGAAGTCCGAGTTCAAAGTGCCAAACTCTAGGGATTATGTGAAAGCCCCTCGACCTTGGGGTTCAGCTCTGCCTCTTACACCGAGCCCACTGAAGCTAGAGGCATGTTTTCACTCAGACAACTACTGGGTGCTGAGGCTAACTAGCCAAAGGTGGACAAATGAAATGGCTCAGTCCTAATGTTACTGAACCACATGGCAAGCCATTAATTCAAATCCATTATAAGTCCCAAGGTCAGCAGAGCATTGCAGGGTGCTGAACAATGACAGGGCTACATGCAGGGTCCAAGTTTGTCATAACTTAGAGCCTATCCTCAAGGCTTTTCCTTATATACAGGAAATAAACCACATCCCAAAGACAGCTACTCATCTGTTTGTGGTAGATCCTACCATGGAGTCGATTGCCAGTCTCATCATTGGGAACTACTATCACCAGCTTCCCAGCCACTCAACCAGGCCCAGCTAAGTTGACATACAAATTTAACTACCACAATGATTAAGAACCAATGATAATGAAGGAAGAAGTCAAAGCTGCACTGTAGCAATTGTCAAAAAACAAGGCTTCAGGAATTGACAGAATACTCATTGAGATGTTTCAACAAATAGATGCCCCACTGGTGGCATTCACTTGGTTATGCCAAGAGATTTGGAAGACAGCTACCTGAACAACTAACTGGAAGAGATGCATATTTTTACCCATTTCAAAGAAGGTGATCCCACAAAATTTGGAAATTATTGAACAATATCATTAATATTGCACACAAGTAAAATCTTATTGAAGATAGTTCAGAAACAGTTGCAGCAATATATTGACATAGATATTCCAGAAGTGCAAGCTGGATTCAGAAGAGGACCTGGAACAAGGTATATGATTGTTGATGTCAGATGGATCTTGGTTCAAAGCAAAGAATTCCAGAAAGATCTTTACTTATGTTTTATTAACTATGCAAAAGCTCTTGATTGTGTGGATCACAACAAATTGTGGGTAACATTTAGAAAAATAGTAATTCCAGAACACTTAAATTTACTCATGAGGTAACTGTACATAGACCAGGAAGCTGTCATTCAAATGGAACAAGGGGGCACTGGAAGATTTAGAATCAAGAAGGAAGTGTGTCAGTGTTGTGTTTTTTCATCATATTTAGTCAATATGTGCTGAGCAAATAATCTGAGAAGCTGGAGTATATGCAGAAGATCATGGCATCAAGACTGGAGGAAGAATCATTAACAACCTGTGATATGCTGGTGACACAGCTTTGCTTGCTGAAAGTGATGATGACTTGATGCACTTAGTGTGAAGATTCAAGACTACAGTCTGCAGTATGGATTACATCTCAATATATAGAAAAGAAAAATCCTCACAACTGGACCTATAAGCAGTATCACCATAAATGGAGAAAAGATTGAGGTTTCAAAGACTTCACGTTCCTTTCTTCTACAGTCAGTGCCAATGGAAGCAGCAATCAGGATATCAGACAACCTATAGCACTGGGCAAAACACTTCTTTCAAGTGCTGAAGAGCAAAGATGTCTCCTTGAGAACTAGGGTGCGCCTGACACAAGCCATGATATTTTCAATTGCCTCATATGCATGTGAGAGCTGGACAATGCATAAGGAAGACAGAAGAGGAATTGATACTTTTGAGTTAAGGTGCTGGAGAAGAATCATTTATTTTTTCATTCCCTATCTCCTTGTTCTTCTCTGAAATCACTATGGTCTAAAATCAAGGGAAAAAAAAAATCTATGATTTTTATAAAATGCCTTTCCTAAAGAGGATAGAATGTAATGAATGCAATAAGACCTAGTGAATTTTGACTGAATTGACCTCTCAGATTTCAGTTTATTTAAGTTTTACAATATTTATTATTATCTCCATGTTGTATATTAGACTTATCTTCAAAAAAGTTAATTAACTTTTTAAAATCATAATTAATATAGAAGGTTAACTTCAAACAAAAGACAATTTAATATAAATATGATGCATGGTCATCTAAGAGCTTACATAATGCTACAGCCCATTTTTCCACAGAAATGAATAATATTTATACTTATGTACTATACTGTTTTATCCAAAAAAAAAAAAAAAAAAATGCCCATGCATACTGACAAATATATAGAATATTTTCAGTCTTATTTTAAAAAATAAATAAATAAATAAGGCTTCAAATGCTTAAGTTTCTTGCCTAAGGTCACATTAAAGTGGCTAGCAAAACTTAAATGAATATATAAAAGTAATTAAAAAATATATAACAATTACAATTTATAATACATGCTATTTGAATATATATATATTTTTTCCCCTGCTGGGGGCATTTGATTAAAATATAACAAGAGAAAGTGTAATCAAATTATCTATTTAAACTGCCTTGCCCTAGAGAAAGTAAAGATTTAATAACCTGATAACAGTCACAGTTGGAAAATAAAATATGATCTATGATTTCAAAATGGAGTGCATTTTATTTTTCTTGGTGAAAATAGCATATATTGAAATCAAAATAGAAAATAAAAAGTAACAATACACTTGTCTACTGTTATTTCTGTAAAAACTATTTATTATTCCTTTTAAGAACTCACACATCTATCTGTTAGAGCAGTATTATATCCTGCTGTTCTTGTCAGAAAGATTACCCCATACATGGTATTACTGCAGACAAACAACAACTAGCGGAGAGCTTGGAAAAAAATACTGTATTTTTTACAACTAGCACACCCACATAAATAAAATGCACACACATTTACCGGGAAGAAATGAAAAAGATATGTTTAAAATTCAGACATGCTGAACCCATGCATATACCACTCAAGTCTCGGCGACATTTCATAAATTTCTGCCTCATTGACCTTCATTCAATAGTTCAAAAATGTTACTTTTGCTAGTATTTGTATAAAAAAGTATAAATCATGGTTAAAAAGTCAAGGGTTGAGTTTGGTAATATCTTGATAATCAAAAAATAAACAATTGAGACTGTAGCTCTTATTCTGGGGCAGACAGTTGCTTGCAATGAGAGCAGTGGAATTCCTTGCAGCAGACTTGTGCCCAGGTACTTCAAGCTAAAGACAGGCAGAAGGTTGGGCGGAGCACTGAGGAGGGCTGCCACACCCTAAGCATGGGCTGCTCCTGCAGCAGGGAGGTGTCTTAGTCCACCTGCATCCTGGGCAACAGGATGGTGGGTTGTGAACCTGCAATGCCCCAGGCCAATCAGGCCCCCAAGAGGCCTGTCTAATCTATCTCATCTGAGTGAGGGATGAGCAATGCTTCTGTGCCCAGGGCTCCTACTTTGACCTTCTAGGAACCTCACATGTGGGAGATTGAGAGAGCCCAATTACAACAGACAAACAGCTGGATGGCAAAAGGGAGAATGTGTGTGGCTACAGTATGCTGGGCTTGGTTGCCTTAGTGGTTTTCACAGGCCTTAGACTGGGGCCAGGCGCCTTAATGATGGCTATTTCTGGGGAAAAAATTCTAATTTCTTCTTGTACTGAAGAAAGTACTTTTCAGAGAAGGGAAGAAATCCTGCTGGAAGTGTGGCTGCTTTAGAAACTCAAGAGTAGGCTGGTGAGGGTGCATTGCTGGGAACCAAACCTCCATGTCAACAGTCATCAAGACAAAGACTTAAGATTAAATCTGTTGGACAAAAAAATAAATTTAAATATAAGTCAACAATATGTAAATAATATTGATATAGCACACTTATGAAAATTACTTGTATGGCTACTGAAGAAGAAAAGTAAAATAAGAGGTCTCACACTCCCCAATGTCAAAACCTACTATGCAACCTCACAATAGTCAAAACAGCCTACATTGACTAGAGGAACAGAATTAATAATCCAAATGATCTTTGACAAAGAGGTAAAACACATTAAATGAGGAAGAGACAGTCTCTTTAACAAATGGTGTTGGCAAAACTAGATAATCATTTACAGAACAATGAAACAAGATCTATACCTTACATGATATAAAAATGAACTCAAGATAGATCAAAGACCTAAATGTAAAACCCAAAACTATAAAATTAATCAAAAATAAAATAGAGGCAAACTTTGGAGGCCTAATTTATGGGGGGAAAAAAAGACTATCAAGTATAACCCACAATGCACAAACAGCAAAAGGTAAACTAGATAACTGGGACTTTCAAAAATTAAATTCTTATGTGCATCAAAAGACTTCTCCAAAGAGTAAAAAGAAAACATACAGCTTTAGAAAAAAATATTTGGCAACAACATTCCCTATAGGGAACTTATCTATAATATGTAAGTTGTTGTTATGTGCCGTTGAGTCAGACCTGATTCATAGAGACCCATCCTTGGGTTTCTGAGGTGGTGTAACTATGAAAGTATATTGCCCAACCTTCATTTTGAAGAGTGGCT
>NW_006922528.1:397983-399379 GCF_000298275.1 Orycteropus afer afer | reverse complement strand
ATGTGGATAGACATGGAGAACATTTTGCTGAGTAAAATAATCACAGATGTACAAATATTGTGTGAGTCCATTATTATAAAAAGTCAAGGAAAGGTTTACACTGGGAAGGAAATTTTCTTTCTTCATTACGAGGGATAGGAGGAGGAGGGGAGAAAATATTTTTGGGTGCTTAAGAGACAGGTATTGAGTTGAATAAAAGGAAAGACAATATAACAACACATGTGACCAGCACAATATCACTAAGACATGGGAGGTATATAAGAGATGCAGACCAACCAACCAAAATCAAACATTGCCATCGAGTCAGATCTGACTCATAGTGACTCCTCCTTGCTTTCTGAGGTGGTATCACTATGGGAATAGATTGCCCAAACTTCCTTCCTCTGAGTGGCTGGTGGGTTTGAACCACCAGCTCTCTGGTTAGCAGTCAAATGACAAGAAAGGTAAATATTATTACCTATACAGTACTGCATTATCAGTAATAGTAAACACTAATCTATAGGTGGATAATAGGTATACAGGCAAGAAGGTTAGATATGGGCAGAGGAACAGGAATATATAAAATGGGCAGACAATTTTCCTACATATGTATTTTTTTTGCACTATACAGATGTCCAAATGTAGTATAAAGCTAACAGGAGACAAAGGATAACTTCCTAGGCACATTCAAGCACTTTGAGAGATCAAGATGCTGGGCCTATGGGCTGAGGACCATGGTTGCAGGGGACATCAAACTCAAGTCACACAGCATAGTACACAAAAATGTTGTTCTACATCCTACTTTGGTGAGTAGATATTGGGGTCTTAAAAGCTTGCGAGCAGCCATCTAAGATGCAATTATTGGTCTGCCCATATCTGAAGTAAAGAAGAGTGAAGAAAATCAAAGATACGGGAAAACAATTAGTCCAAAGGACTAATGGATGAGGACAGCCTCAGCCTATCTGACACTGAGATCAGAAAAACTAGACAGTGTCTAGCTACCAACACCAACCACTTGGAAAGGCATCAAAATTAAAGTTCCTAAATAGAGTTGGAAAAAAAAATGTGGAACAAAATTCAAAAACATAAATAAAGACCAGGATTACTGGTTGAAAGGAAACTGGAGAAACCTCTGAGAGTCTGGCTCCAAATCACTTTGCAGGCCTAGAATTGAACTCACTCCCATGGCACCACAAAGTGGCAGGTTCCAGGTAGGAATTAGGTAAGGGGAGGGTGCAGAGGTTTCCAACAGCTAAGGGAGACAAACTTATCTGTCAGTTTGTCATCCTGTGGGGCTTGTATGTTGTTGTCAGGCTTGAGGCTGTGCCACTAGTGTTTCAGACTCCAGCAGAGATGCACATGGTGCAGGGGTTTCAACACAGCTTACAGACTAAGACAGACTAGAAAAAGAAGGAGG
>NW_006922528.1:394546-395938 GCF_000298275.1 Orycteropus afer afer | reverse complement strand
TATTTCTTCTCACCTACTTTGCTCATGTTGTCAGAAGGGACCATTCCCTGGAGAAGAATGTCATTCTTGGTATGGTGGAGGGTCGATGCAAGAGGGAAAGTCCCTCAAGAAGATTGATTGACATGATGGCAGTAGCAATGGGCTCAAGTATAGCAAGAATCATGGAGCTGGCTCAGGACCGGATGGTATTTTGTTCTGCTGTGCAGAGGGTCACTATGAGTTGTCTTGTTGACACTTAACAACAACAGTAACCCATGGCTTAGCTCTCAAATATTGGATGGACCCACAAGCTGAACAACTACACCAGGAAGATGGACTCCTTAGAAAAATTTACCAAAGGAGATCAGAGGGCAGCCTTTGCACAGGAAGAAAGTTAGGGAGGAAGGAATGTATGTGCAAGAAGGACACAGGGGAAGGGTACCCACAGAGAGCAAGTGGGAAGAGAGCCGTTACATTGGGGGATTGTAATCAGTGTCAGGAACAAAATATGTATGAACTGTTGAATGTAAAATGAACCTTCTTTATAAAGTTTTACCCAAATCACAATAAAACCTTCTAAAAAAAAAAAAAAAGGAAAAGAAAATTGCATGCATGGGTTTTGTTATACACAATAATAAATGTGTGCGTATAATTTTATTTAAGTCCTTGTCTTGAGGTTTATTTATTTGTGTATTTGATGTTTCAGGCTATATTTAAATGGGATTTTTTCAACAAAATTTTATTTTTGCATGCTACTGAAAATTTAAAAAACATCAATTTTCTTTTGTGTACTGTCTTTGAACATACAGAAATATTAAATTCATCCTGAGGTTCTATTTAATACCCAAAAAACAAAATCAAACTCACTGACCTCAAGTCGATTCTCAATCGTAGCAAACCATTTTTGGGTTTCTGAGGCGGTATCTCTACGGAAGTAAATCGCCCAGTTTTCTTTCTGAGGGGTGGCCGGTGGGTTTGAATCACCAGCCTTCTGGTTAGCAGTCCACTTCCTTAGGCACTACTCCATCAGATATACCATATCTTCATTTAAAGTTTTAGAATAATTATTTTATTTTATTTGTGAAGCTCTAATATCCAATTTCTTGTTCTTGATGGCATTTTTTTTTTACCTCTTTTCAATAGTTATCTATTGTTTCCCATTTTTAAAATATACTTTTATTTCAGTCTTAAGCCTCATAACTCTCCAGATTCTTGTTTTACATTTTCATTTTAAATGATTTCCCCTGCATTAAAACGGAATATATCATACTCAAAAACTCTAAGTATTTAACGTTGTTGTTGTTATGTGCCGTCGAGTCAGCCCCGACTCATAGCAACCCCTCCTTGGGTTTCCGAGGCAGTATCACTACGGAAGTAGGATTGCCCAAACTTCCTTCAATACAATGTTCATTT
>NW_006922528.1:390414-392499 GCF_000298275.1 Orycteropus afer afer | reverse complement strand
GGATAACATTGAGAAGAATGGGAATTCCCGAGCACTTGATTGTACTCATGAGGAATCTGTACCTTGACCAGGAGGCTGTCGTTTGAACAGAAAAATGGGACTAACAAGATAGAATAAAAAATAAATAAAGAGAAGAACAGGCAATACATGAGATAAAATATTTAAATAAATACTTTAAAAAGCCAGAAGAAATGTGAACAGAAGAAAGAGGGTGGAAAAACAGAATATCCAGTGAGGGAGGAATAAGAGAAAAGAGGTAGAGTAGGAAAATACTGAAGGAAAAATGCAAAAAGAAAAATGAATAATGGTGAGAGCCACAAGAAAGAAAATAAATAACGGGAATGAGGAAAAGTGAAGAGAGGAAAAGCTGAAAACTAGAACCTGGAAAGTGAAGAACAAATAATAATAATAATAAAATGATACCAAAAATAATAATCATTTTAAAACAGACAAAAGCAAACTAAAAAGAGAAAAATAAAATAATCTTTATAGGACATGGCAGGACACCTACGCTCTGTACAGGACATGGCAGGACAGAGCACACAGACCGAGAGGGATTTTCTGCCAGCCCAGTAGGTGGATAGGAGTAAGGGATGGCTGAACCTCCATTCACCAAGATGTGGTGTGTAAGAGTAACAAGGGGAGTATTGCACCTTTCCAATGCTCAGTGTCCAGCATTTCCTTGCAGCCCCCAGGAAGTAGAATGGAGCATATACTTCGGTACCTGGAGTCTGAGAGAACACTGTCTCTTTAAATATCCAACGTGGTCGAACTTCTTGTAAATGTTCAAAATGTCTGTGCCCTCCAGACAGGCAAATGCGCACAGCTCAGCCCGCCTTCCTCTTTGCTGCTTCCCATTTTTTTCACCAGCCACCTGTGTAGTCCTCCATGCAGCCCCTGGCTAGCAGGGCTAATTTTTAGGTTCTTAGGTCCTAACACCACCTGATAATATCCAAGCTTTCCATGCTGTCAGGGTCACTGACAGTCTGCAGCTCTGTATGTCTCCTTTTTCAGTGTTTTCATTCAGGTTCTTCTAGTAGTTGGAGTTTAGTCCACTTCTGTATCCTTCCTTTCAAAGCTCAGGGCTTCAGGATTATCTTCTGTATCTCTGTTAATTGGTTTTTCTTTTTTTTTGTTGAAGAGGGTCTGTGTAGTTTGTCTGCCTATTCCTCCACCTTACCATAACCAGAGCCACTATTAGACTATGCCATATTATCTTGCCATTTCATTATGTATATTTGCATTAAGGTATTGCATGTATTATACCAACCATTGCTGTGAAGAAAATTTCTGAATTTCCTCTGCTCTAAAATGGGGATAAGAATTGAAGTTAACACATAAATTATTAAAATATCTTGTTACAGTTTTTTGTGTATATATCTATATATCTATCTCTATCTCTACACACACACACACACACACACACAATAAGTAATATAAGTATATTAAAAAAGTGTTGTTAGTAGGAAACCATGACTCAGTTTGTGGAGGATTGACTAAATTAGTATAAATAAAGTGATTAAAACATTATAAATAAGAAAGAGTAAACAGTTATTCCCATTGAAGTTGAATATTATTATAGAAAGCCAATTGGAAATAGAGAACAACTAGTTTTTCAAAAGAAGATTCAATATGAATGTTACAAATATGTCACACTTCATACTCCTTTTTTCTTTCTCTTCTGTACTTTCAATCTTTGTATTTTTATGTATCATAATGCACATATTCAGGAAGGAAGATGGGGCAATCTACTTCCATAGTGATACTGCCTCAGCAACCCAAGGAGGGGTCACTATGACAGCACATAACAACAACAACAACAACAACATGCACGTATTCTTCAGACCTATTTTCCAATTTAAAATTCTCTATGATGTATTATTTAATACCCTTTAAGATAATCCATTGAGTATTTAATTTTTGGTGATATGCTTTTCCAGCTAGATATTTTATTTGTTTTTGTTAAAAATTGTAACATCACATTTTTAAAAGTTTTAATATTGGCAGATATCTAATTTTATATTTTTATCTTTCATGCCTCATGATGTATCTATCTATATATATATATAGATAGATAGATACATA
>NW_006922528.1:383467-389900 GCF_000298275.1 Orycteropus afer afer | reverse complement strand
TCGTGGCATATGCCATTCCATCTACCCTCCATTACTCAAATTAAGTCTTATAGCCAAGCCAGTTATCAATATAATGGAGAAGCAAAATATTTTATGGGGAGACAAGTTGAGTATTATGGAGCAATCATTCTTATTGAATGAATTTAAAAAAAGAAAACTAATAAGATGTGATTATTATATTGAATAAACAACTTGCATTTGACAGCTGTAATCAAATAGTGACATTTTTATGTCTAAATAATAAAACTGACAAAAAATTAGAATAAGAATTCAATGAAGCTTTTATTTTGCAAATCAAAAGTCATACTCTGAATTGCTAATATTCTATTTTTCATAATACCTCATTAAAAAAAAATGTTATTTGAAAAAGCTAACCCTGATTTTGATTCCATTTCTATTTTGATTTAAAATGAAGAAATTATCAGAACAGGAAATGTTTCAACTGAAATATTTACATAAATTTATGCAATAAGGTAAACTATTATGTTCTGCTGTGTTTAAATTATAAGGAATAATTCACACTTTAGATAATTTCCCAAAGAGGGTAGATATATTATTTTAATTCCAGCCACTAATGCAGAAAAAATAATTATCTAGAATTATACTAATGAAAAATAACAGAAAAATGCAAGTTAATATTTTATTTTATTTTGGTTTGTTTTGGTAAAGGAGGAAGAGTGTGAATACATAGAAGCATCACTAAAAAACTTAATGACTGGATATAGAATTAAATGTGATTCTCATGTTGAGAATGGTTAAGGTGGCCATTAATAGTTTTTTTTTTACTTCCATTTTCTGCAGTGGCATAGAAACATTAATTATTGTTAGGTGCCATCAAGTCAGTTTTGACTTATAGTGACCCAGTATACAATAGAACAAAACAATGCCAGTCCTGGTCCATTCTCACAATCAATGTTAGGCTTGAGCCTATTGTTGCAACCACTTTGTAAATCCATCTCCTTGGTGGTCCTTCATTTTTTTCACTGTCCTGCTACTTTATCAAGCATGATGTACTTGTCCAGGACCTGGTCCCTTCTGACAACGTGCCCAAAATACAAGAGAATAAAGATCACCAAACTTCCTTTTTTATTTTTTAACTTTTTTTGTGTGCTTTTGGTGAAATTTTACAAAGTACATTCATTTTACATTCAACAGTTCGTACACATCTTGTTTCATGATACTGATTACAATCCCCACAATGTTACAGCTCTCTTCTCACATCCTTTCTGTAGTTACCCTTTCCCGTGTGCTTCTTGCATATGCATTCCTGCCTCCCTATACTAATGCTTCCCTACTTCTCTCCTATGGTTAATTTTTCTAAGGAGTGCATCTCTTTGGTGTACTTGTTCAGCTCGTAGGCCTGTCTATTGTTTGAGAATTAAACCATGGGAGTGAGTTCAATTCCAGGCCTGCAGAATGATTCAGGGCTATAATTGCAGGTTTTTTTTTTTCTTTACAAGTTTCCATCCAACCAGTAATCCTGGTCTTTTTTATGTTTTTGAATTTTGTTTCACATTTTTTTTTTCTCAAACTCTATTTGTTATTATTGTTGTTAGGTTCCATTGAGTCATCTCAGACTCATAGCAACCCTATGCACAGCAGAACAAAACACCGCCTGGTCCTCCACCAGCTCCATGATCCTTGCTATACTTGAGCCCATCACCGCAGCCACTGTGTCAATCCATCTTATTGAGGGGCTTCCCCCTCACTGACATCTCCTCCAGTGAATGGTCCCTTCTGACAACATGACCAAAGTTTGTGACAACTTAAAGTGATCTTTTGCAGCAGATTTGTCCAATATAATAAATGTCCTTTGATTTCTTGAGTCAATTTTCATGGGCATTGATTATGGATATAAGTACAATGAAATCCTTGACAGATTCAATCTTTTCTCCTTTTATCATGATGTTGCCTATTGGTTCATTTGTGAGGATTTTTGTTATCTTAATATTGAGTTGTAATCCGCACTGAAGGCTCTAGTTTTTGATCTTCATCAGTACTTTGAGTATTCCTCACTTTCAGCAAGCAAGATTATGTCATCTGCATATCATTGGTTGTTAAAGAGTATTTCTCCTACCCTGACATCATGTTCTTCTTGATAGAGGCCAGCTTCTAGGATTATTTGCTCAGAATATAGAACGAATAAGTGTAGTGAGAGGATACAACTCTGAAGCACACCTTTCCTGATTTTATCATGCAGTATCCCCTTGTTCTGTTTGAATGACTACATCTTGGTCTATGTTCAGGTTCCTTATAAGCATAATTAAGTGTTCTGGAATTTCCATTCTTCAAAACACTGTCCATAATTTTTTATGATATACATAGACAAATAACTTTCCATGGTCACTAAAACACAGGTAAATATCTTTCTGGTATTCTCTGATTTCAGTCATGATCCACTGACATCAGCAATGATATCCCTCATTCAACACCCTTTTCTGAATACACCTAGAATTTCTGGCAATTCCATCTCGATACACTGTTGCAAGAATTTTTTAACCATCTTGAGCAAAATTTTACTTTCATGTAATATTTTAAAAATATTGTTAGAAAATTCCTTTGTTCTGTTGGATCACATTTATTTGGAATAGGTATAAATATAGATTTCTTCCAGTCAGTTGGTCAAGGAACTGGCTCCCAACATTTGTGACATACATATGTCAGTGCTTTCAGCACTGTATCCATTTTTTGCAGCATCTCAATGGGTATTCCCTCATTTCCTGAAGCCTTGTTTTCTACCTGTTCTTTCAGCACAGCTTGGACTTCTTCTATTAATATCATAAGTTACTGATCATATACTACCACCTGAAATGGCTGAACATCAGCCAATTATTTTTGGTATGAAGACTGTATATTCCTTCAAGCTTCTTTTGATACTTCCTGCAGCTTTTGATGTTTTGTCTTTAGAATTCTTCAGTATTACAACCCAATGCTGAAATTTGTTCATCACTTCTTTTGGGTTGAGAAATGCCAAAGGTGTTTTTTCCCTTTGATTTTCCAACTCCATGTCTGTCCACACTTCACTATAATACTTTACTTTGTCCTCTTGAGCTTCCCTTTGAAAGCTCTTCAGTTCTTTTACTTCCTCATTTCTTCCATTGACCTTAGCTACTCTGTTCAAAAGCAACTTTGAGTCTCTTCTGACTTCCATTTTGGTTTTCTCTTTCTTTCTTCCCTGTCTTTTTAATGATATTTTTATTTCTTCAGGAGCTTATGTGGTGCATTAATTAAAGCATTTGCCTGCTAACCAACGGGTAGGTGGTTCAAAGCCACCATGCACTCCATAGGAGAAAGGTAAGGCAGTCAGCTTCTGTGATTATTTACAGACTTGGAAAACCTATGAGGCAGTTCTACTCTGTCCTATAAGATGGCTATGAGCCAAAATCAACTTGATGATGGAGGGTTTATTTTGGTGTTTTGGTTGCTGTAATATATCCTTCCTGAGAGAATTAGAGTTTGAAGACATCTAAACAACTGAGTATTAAATAACAAAGAAGTTTGTTGGTGAATGTCTTGTGTATGTTGTAATCACAATAAAAATAAGGAAAGAAAGAAGGAAATATTTTTCAAGAATTAAAAGGAATGAGCACTCTTCAAATGAGATTGTTTTGCACACACAAAATAAAAATAAATTCTTCATTGTATCAGAAAGCAGTACTAACTAATTTTTATATATAATAAATCATTTTAAAATCAGAATGGACCATAATGAGATATTCTTATGGGTTCACTAGAATAGCTAACAGCAAATGCCTGTCACTATGAGTTGTTGATCAGAATGTAGACCAAGTGAAACTTGTATGCATAGTTGACAGGAATTTGAAATATTACAATCACTGTGGAATCAAGTTTGGCACTTTGTTATAAAGGTAAACATATACTCAAGATAAAATTCAACAATTATACTCCAAAATACACTAGAAGAAATGGAAATATATGTCCACAGACTTGCACTCACATATTAAAGGTGCAATGTATTAAATTACCTGGTAGGGCTTTTCTAGCCATAAGTCTTTGTAAACTCCATGGTGGAATTTGCCGTGAGAAACTGAGTAGCTTCTGATTGTTAAAATCATCCATCTGGGGTATTTCTGTTGGGAGCAGGACAAAGCAATGTTCTGGGAAATTCGCTCTCTGTCAGGTGCTTAGAATTCTGATGTTTTGATTGGTTAGTTTGGCCACACTGCCAGGCTCAAAAGGAGGCCTCCTACAGGCAGAAGAAGTCTCTCTGACTGCCAGCTGAGAAGGACGTGCTGCTGAAAGAGACACATGCTCTTGAGAGACATGTGCTGCTGGGAAAGAGATGCAAGAGACACACATTGCTGAGTAAGACGCCGAGGGACATGCACTGCTGAGAGAGATTGTGAGAGACTGTTGACTCAGCGACAGCTGAGAGGGACTGAGCATTTTTTCCTGAATTTGAATTGTAGCCTGATGCTTCCCTAATAAATCCCATAATCTGTGAGTTCTCTGTCACCACTGCAGTGAATTATTGAACCCAGCAGAAAGGTGGTGAGTGCTGCGGGAGGAACAGTTGGTGTCAGGTTTGGTGAAAGGGCTGAAGGGAAGCAGTATGTGTGGCCTGGCAAGAATAGGCTTTGGGTTACTAATAGTGATTCTGTCTTCCTCTTGTGCAGTTAGAGGAGGTCAGAAGATGTGGCCTCCCTGCCCCTTTAGCAACAGGTTTGTTCATAAAACTCAAAACTAAAACAACCAAATATCCATCAACACACAAATGAATAAACAAATTATTATACACCATTCCAGCATAACACTGCTCAGAAACAAAAAACAACAAGCTACCAATTCACAAAACAACATGCATGAATCTCAAATATATTATGTTGAACAGAAGAAGCCAGCATCAAGAGTATATTCATTCTAATTTAATGTACACAACATATTCAAATCCAAAAAAACAAACTCACTGCCACTGAGTCAATTCCAACTTATAATGACCCCCTTTGGGTTTCCAAGGCTGTAAATCTATGGAAGCAGACTGCCTCATCTTTCTTCCATGGAGTGGCTAGTGGATTTGAATTCAAATCTACAGGCCAAAATTCAAATCCACTTTGGTTAGCAGCCAAATGTCTTAACCACTATACTAGCAGAGAGCCTTATAAAACAAACAAACAAAAACAAACTCACTGCCTTAGAGTTGGACCTGACTCATAGCAACGCCTCCTTGTTTTTCCGAGGTGGTATCACTACAGAAGCAGATTGCCCAACCTTCCTTCCAAGGAACGGCTGGTGGGTTTGAACCACCAGCCTTCCGGTTAGCAGTCAAATGCCTTAGGCACTGTGCCACTAGAGCTCCTTATATGACATACTAAAAACTCAAAAAAAAAAAAAAATCTCAATACCATCAAGTCGATTTCAATTCATAGTGACCCTACTTCAGGTTTCTGAGATGGTAAATCTTTACAGAAGTAGATTGCCCAATCTCCCCTCCACAGAGTGGCTAGTGAGATTGAAGAGCCACCCTTCTGGTTAGCAGTCAAATACCTTAGGCACTGCACAACCAGAGCTCCTTATATGACATACTCAAAAAGATAATTCCAGTCTATAATGGAAGAAAGAGAATGAATGTTTGCCTGGGGCATATTTAACTTGTGACCTTGGGAAATATTCTGTATATTTAATGTAGCTAAGGTCACACAAATATGTGTGTATGTTAAAACTCATCAAATATTTTTTAAAATATGGGTGCATGTATTTGGGTGCATTATATTATATTTAAGTTATACTTCAACAAAGTTGATTTTTTTTTAAATCCAACTTAAGAAGAAAACGGAAGGCTATTACTTAAAAAACACCAAAATAGCTCTGTGTTACTGTTTTAAATAGTAAAACAATTTAAGAAATTAAAATCTTATTTCCTTATGAAATTGAACAAGGAAAGTTTAATTTTTTCTTTTTTTTTTTTTGCATTGTTAAGAATACATGTTGGTGATGTTACATTCTGGAACATGTTATTTTTATTTCCCACTGTGATAGTTAAGGTTGTACTACTTGACTGGCCCTGGTTGAGTAGCTAGGCAGCAGGATGTAGTATTCCCCATGATGAGAGTAGTAATCAACTCCATGGTGTAATCTACTGTGAGTGGCTAAGTAGCTGTCTTAGGGATGTGGTCTGCTTCCCGTATATAAGGAGAATCTTTGGTATTGGTTTCTATCTTATGGCATGTTTGAATCATGAATGTAGCTGTGCCATTGTTCAGCAGCTTGCCATGTTGGTCTGACAACCTTGGGACTTTCAATGGACTTGAATTAATGGTCTGCTGTGTGGTTTGGTAACATTGGGACTGTGCCTTTTTACTTGTCAACCTTGGGCTTGTCAGCCTCAGCAGCCAGCAGCTGTCTGAGTGAAGAAAAGCCTCCATCTTCAGTGGGCTGGGAGCAGAAGGCAGAGTTGAAGACCAAGGTTGAGGGG
>NW_006922528.1:369054-370925 GCF_000298275.1 Orycteropus afer afer | reverse complement strand
GAGCAGTTGATGGTCTGTTCCACAATCAGCTCCTGGCCTGGTTTTGGCTGAAGATATTGAGCTTTTCCACCACCTCTTGCCACAGATGTAATCAATCTGATTCCTGTGTGTTCCATCTGGTGAAGTCCACGTGTAGAGCCATGATTTGTGTTGTTGAGAAATGGTGTTTGCAATTAACAAGTCGTTGGTCTTGCAAAATTCTACCATGCGAGTTCCAGCATTATTTCTGTCCCCAAGGCCAAATTTTCCAACTGCCGGTGATTCTTCTTTGTTTCCAACTTTTGGATTCCAGTCACCAGTTATAATTAACACATCCTGATTGCATGTTCAGTCAATTTCAGACTGCAGAAGTTGATAAAAATCTCTAATTTCCTTATCTTTGGCTTTGGTGGTTGGTGCATAAATTTGAATAATAGTTGTATTATTGAGTCTTCCTTGTAGGCATATTGGTATTATCCTATCACTGACAGCATTGTACTTCAGGACAGATATTGAGTCATCCTTTGTGACGATGAATGCCACACCATTCTTCTTCAAACTGTCATGCCCAGCATAGTAGATCACATGGTTGTCTGATTCAAAATGGCCAAAACCAGTCCATTTCAGCTCACTAATGCTAAGGATATCAATCTTTATGCGTTCCATTTCATTTTTGACAACTTCCAATTTTCCTAGATTCATATTTTGTACATTCCATGTTCCGATGATTAATGGATTTCTGCAGCTGTTCTTCAATTTGAGTGGTGCCACATCAGCAAATGGAGGTGTCAAAAGCTTTACCTTATCCATAGGACTAAAGCTGGGTTTACTCAGATGATGCAGCTCTTTCTCAGTCCTATTTTGAGAGACTTCTAACCTAACCAGACTATTCATAAAGTTGCACGGTAGTGTATCAAACAGTGTTTCTTTGCTATTCATAAATTTTTCCCTGGCCAATTATTTGAGAAGTGTACAGCCTCTTCCTTCTTCCTAGTCTATCTCAGTTTTAAGCTGGGATGATACCTGTGCACCATGTGCATCCCGCTGGATTAGAAACACCAGTGGCTCAGCCTCAAAATTCACATCAGCATATTACCGTGGTAGCACAAACCAACAGACAAGTTTGCCTGTTGGGAACATCTCATACCACCCTTATCTGGGTCCCTGCGACTGACTACTCCTCTGTCCAGATTCCTAGGACTTTTATCCCCTTTCTCCCACTCTCCTGCCCTGCTGCTTTGGGTGTGCTTGAGTCCCTCTCCTCACCTAGATCCCTGCAGCTGACTGCTCCTCTGAGTTCCTGGCTTTTAATCCCCTTTTTCCTGCTCTCCCACCCTGTTGCTTTGGGAGTGCCTGAGTTCCCTCTCCTCACCTGGATCCCTGTGGCTGACAGTTCCTTTGTCCAGGTTTTTGGCTTTTTTATCCCCTTTCTGTCGCTCTCCCACCGTGCTGCTTTGGGTGTTCCTGAGTTCCCTCTTCTCACCTGGATCCCTGTGGCTGACCGGTCCTCTGTCTGAGTTCCTGGCTTTTAATCCCCTTTTTCTTGTTCTCCCTCACTGCTGCTTTGGATGTGCCTGATTTCCCACTCCACACCTGGATCCCTGTGGCTGACTGCTCCTCTGTCAGGCTTCCAGGCTTTTAATTCCCTTTTTCCTGCTCTCTTGCACTGCTGGTTTGTGCATGGCTGAGTTCCTCTCCTCATGTGGATCCCTGTGGCTGACTGCAATTCTTGTTATTAGGTGCTGTTAAATTTTATCTGGCTCATAGTGACCTATGTACAACAGAATGAGACACTGCCTAGTGCACTGGATCTATGTAATTGTTGTTATGTTTAAGTTCATTGCTGCAGCCACTGTGTCAATCTATCTCATTGAGGGTCTTCCTTTTTTTTT
>NW_006922528.1:361645-368954 GCF_000298275.1 Orycteropus afer afer | reverse complement strand
TAAGGAACTCTGGTGGCACAATGCCTAAGGAATTTGACTGCTAACCAGAATGCTGGTGATTCAAACCCACCAGCCACTTCTTGGAAGGATGATTGGGCAGTCTACTTCTGTAGAGATACAGTCTTGGAAACCCAAGGTGGGGTTGTTATGAATTGGAACTGATTTGAAAGTGCTGATTTTTTTTTTTTTTTTAATACTTCCATAGTGATACTGCTTCAGAAACCCAATGGGGGAGGGGTCACTATGAGTCAGGTCTGACTCGATGGCAAATAACAACATTAATTACATTCTTTGATGATCTCCACACTCTGTGAGATCACTTTCTTTCAAACAGGTACAGATATAGATATCTTCCAGTCAGTTGGCCCAGTTGCTGTCTTCCAAATTTTGGCTTATAGAAGTAAGTGCCTCCAGGGCTGCATCTATTACCCCAATGGGCAATCCTTCATTTCCTGGAGGCTTGCTTTTTGCCAATTCTTTCAGTCAGCTTGAATTTCTTCTTTCGATATCACTGGTTCTTGATCACATACTACCTCCTGAAATAGATGAAAATTGATAAATTATTTTTGGTGTAGTGACTGCGTGTGTTCCTTCCATCTTCTTTTGTTTCATCATGCATCATTCAATATTTTGTCCATAGAATCTTTCACTATTGCAACACGATGCTTGAATTTTTTCTTCAGCTCTTTCAGCTTAAGAAATGCTGAGCGTGTTCTTCACTTTTTGTTTTCTAACTTGAGGTCTTTGCACATTTCATTATAATGATTGAATTTGTGTTTTTGAGCCACACTTTGAAATCTTCTGTACAGCTCTTTTATTTCATCATTTCTTCCATTTTCTTTAGCTACTCCTCTTTCAAGATTAAGTTTCAGAATCTCTTCTGACATCAAATATTATGAGTTCCTTAATTCTTACAAAGCGTCATTCCAAACAAACAAACAAACAAAAAACTAATGTAATTTTATTTAAGTTTCTATTAAAAATGCAAATGAAATAATATAAAGACAAATCTGAGGCTGTACACAAATAACAGGATGGGTTGGTTTAGTTTTTGGTAAAATGTCTGAATGAATCAGCAAAAGAATTCCATAGGGATTTACCAGCCTAATAACAGGATTCTAAATTTGCCTGCTGAACTGAAGGCCATGTGGCTGGGCCCACAGTGTTTTGCCACACACTAGTTTCTACTAGAGACTTGAGAGTCCTTCTTGTGTGACCTTTGATTCTCTTTTTATTTATCTTTTTCTTAGATCTAGGAAGAGATATGTACCTCTTTTCTGACATGTGATAATGTGTTTCCCTTGTTCATGTTGGATGTTTAAAATTCTACCCCATTCCCACTTTATCAAACTAGAATCCATATTTTTAATGGATTCTGTCACTTGAGTGCTTTCTGAATCATTAATAGAGAATTAATAATATTTGGGGCCTACAAAACATTTTTTTCCTGCTCTTCAAAATTAGTGATATAGGTGTCAAACAAGCAAAACATTCATCGTTTTTACTGCTCAACATTTCATATTGGCATTTTATAGGCATAGTTTATTTATAGGATTTGTGTGGGTAAGAATTTCACTTGAAATGCCAATGCTTCAGGGATTCATGAGAACACTTTAAATAGAGTGAAGATGCAAAAGTATTTTTTTCTTGGTGAATAGGTCCCCAAATCTAGATGAAGATAACAGAGCTCAGTGGAAAAGTGAGAGCCAAAACAGACATCAAACATTATAATTCTAGAAAAGTTGAAACAATTTTAATATCTTGAACTTTAAACTTAGGGCTATATTTCAAGCAGGTTTTTCTTTGTAGAGACAAAGGAATCTTATGTAAATGTCAATGACTCCTAAACTGCATTGCTAGTTTGTTTCATGGTTGTCTAAAATTGTTATTAATTTATATGAGGAAAAATTTGATTAAAGAAATGTGAAAAGGGGGTTTCTTTACCTTTTGTGAGGTTCTGTTTTTCATTTAGCTAAAAAAATCATGATTATAAAACAGAAAATAATAAAACTTAAAATGACAAAATTAACAATTATTTAAAAATATAGTAGTAACTATTGAATACCTACTAATCCAAACCAGTCATTGCTGTGGAGTCAATTATGACTCATAGGAACCCTATAGCACAGAGTATGGTTTTCAAGGCTGAAATCTTTACAGAAGCAGAGAAACTGTTGGGTTTGGTTAAGAGTCAAGTGCTTAACCACTGCATTTTCAGGGCTCCTGGATATTTACTAAATGACACAAATTGTTCGACAACTATGAACACAATCGTATATAAAACAAATACCAACTTTTGCCCTAGTAGTGCTTTTGTTCTAGCTCAATATATATATTGATAACATAAATATAATGAAATAAAATTCTGGTATTCTTTGCTTTCAACCAAGATCCACCTGACTTTAGCAATGATATCCCTCATTCCATGTCCTCTTTTGAATCCAGGGTGCATTTCTGGAGGTTCCCTGTCAATATACTACTGCAACCATTTTTTAATTATCTACAGTAAAATTTTACTTGCATGTGATATTGATATTGTTTGATAATTTCCACATTCTGTGGCATCACCTTTCTTTGCAAAGGATATAAATATTAATCTCTTTCAGTTAGTGGGCCAGGTAGCTGTCTTCCAGGTTTCTTGACATTGACAAGTAAGTATCTCCAGTGAACCATCCATCCATTTGTTGAAATATCTCAATGGTTATTCCATCAATTCCTGGAGCCTTCTTTTTCACCAATTCCTTCAGTGCAGCTTCAACTTCTTCCTTCAATGCAATTGGTTCTTGTTCATATGCCACTTCCTGGAATATGTGAACATAGACCAATTCTTTTTTATACAGTGACTGTTTATTCCTTCTATCTTTTTTTTGAGGTATCCTGCCTCATTCAATATTTTGCTCAGAGAATTTTTCAATATTACAACTGGAGGCTTGATTTTTTTCTTCAACTCTTTCAACTTGAGAAATGCTGAGCATTTTCTCCTCTGTTGTTTTTCTAAACCCAGATCCTTTCACATTTCATTATAATAATTGACTTTGTCTTCTCAAGCTGCTCTTTGAAATCTACTCTTCAGCTCTTTTATCTTATCATTTCTTCCATTGAATTTATCTACTCTCCCTTTAAGAACAAGTTTCAGAGTCTCCTCATGTATCTGTTTTTGATCTTTTCTTCCTTTCTGGTCTGTTTAAAGATCTTTTGCTTTCTTCATGTACGGTGTTCTTGATGTCATTCTACAATTTCTCTGGTTTTCAGTCATTGGTGTTCAATGCATCAAATGTATTCTTTAGATGGTTTCTAATTTCAGGTGGAATATAATCAACATCATATTTTGGTTCTCATGGACTAGTTTTAATTTTCTTCAGCTTCAGCTTGAACTTCCATGCCAGCGATAGATGTTCTGTTCCATAGTCATCTCCTGGCTTTATTCTGGCTGAATATATTGAGCTTCTCTGTCACCTCTTTCCATAGACATAGTCGATCTGATTCCTGTGTGTTCCATCTGGTAACATCCATGTGTATAGCTGCCATTTATATTGTTGAAAAAATTTATTGCAATGAATAAGTCATTGGAATTTCAATATTGGTGATCTCTGACTTCATTTCTCTCACCAAGGCCATTTTTGCAACTATTGGTGATTCTTTTTTGTTCCAACTTTTGCATTCCAATTAACAGTAATAATCAACACATCTTGTTTGAATATTTGGTCAATTCCAGACTTCAGAAATGCATAAAAATCTTCAATTTACTTAACTTTGACTTTGATGGTTGGTGCATAACTTTGAGTGATAATCATATTAACTTTTCTTACTTGTAGGCATATGGATATTATTCCATCACTGACAGCATTGTGCTTCAGATTAGATCTTGAATTAATTTTTGTCATGAAGAATGCCATGCCATTATTCTTAATCTGTCATTCCAAGCATAGTAAATTATATGGTCATCTGATTCAAAATGGCCACATACAGTCCATTCAGGAAACTAATGCCTAGGATATCACTCTTTATGTGTTCCATTTCATTTTTGACTACTTCCAATTTTCCTAGATTCATGATTTGTACATTTCATGTTCATATTATTAATGGATGTTGACCTCTATTTCTTCCCATTTTGAGTCATGCCACATCAGCAAATGAGGGGCCTGAAAGGTTTACTCCATCCACATCGTTAAGGTCAACTCTATTTTGAGGAAGCAGCTCTTCTGCTGTTGTATTTTGAACACCTTCTGACATGAGGGACTCATCTTCCAGCACTATACCAGACAATGGTTCAGGGCTATTCATGAAGTTTCCAGTACTATATCAGACAATGCTTCAATGCTATTCATAAGGTTTTCACTGGCGAAAATTTTGAGAAGTGGATGACCTCTTCCTTCTTCTGAGTCTGTCTTAATCTGGAAGCTCTACTAAAACCTGTCCACAAATTGTTGACTCTACTGGTATTTTAAATATTGGGACATCACCTCCAGTCTCACAGCAACATGCAAGCCACCACAGTACACCAACTGACAGATGAGTCATAGTTTCCCTTTTAGAATCTGTTATTATTTTCTGTTTGCTTTCCATAAATAATAACAATGGATTTCACTTTACCAATATTATATAAGTGTCTTTTATTTCTGTCTCAATCACAGATGAACGTACTATCTATTGAATGGTTGATTCCTGAAGGTGTAATTACCTCATTCCTAGCAATCATATGTTTGCCTGGAAGTTTGAGGCATGGCTTGTCTTCATGTGCCTGTGCAAGTAGATAGATGATACCATTTCTATCTATATTAAATTTGCCATCTACTGGGGAAGACTCAAAATCAATAAATGAACTAACATATACTACATACTATAAATTGTTTTAAATGCTTTGAATTAAAAGAAGAGAATGTTATTTAAAAAATTGATGGAGGAATTTCATGAATATTGAGCTTTACAAAAAGCATATCTTGGTCATTGATATTTAAGCTGACATCTAATGCATGAAAAAACAGGAGGGAAAAGAGTATACCTCATTCTGGGAAATGATAGATGGCCTGTGTGCCTGGACTACAATGAACAAGGAGAGAGTGATAATATGAGAATTTGGTGCTTGGTAGGGCATGTTAATCATTTTGTACTTCATCCTAAGAGCAAGACAAATAGTCAAAAGTTTTAAGAAAATGGTGAAGAAAACATCTAATTAAAATTATAGAAGATGACATTGGCTTTTATGTTTAGATTTGGGCAGTGGGAGTGCATAGTACATGTGTAATACCACAGTTTAAGTACCATGTTAGTTTGAACCCGATTGAAATATACACAAAAGGATCCCTGGTAGCACAAATACTTAAGAATTTGGCTATACCAAAAGGTTGGTAATTTGAACTCACCCAGAGGCTCCCTGGGAGAAAGACCTGGTAATCTGCTTCTGAAAAGATTACAGGAACAAAAACTCTCTTGGGCAATTCTAATCTGTAATGTAGATTTTCTATTACCCAAAGTTGACTCAAGAGTACACAATCACCCCAAACAGCATATATATACACACGAAGTTACAGCTTAAATCTAGATGTATACATTATGTAGGGTCAGCAATACTTGATGGTGTGAAGGATGAAACAAATGTCAGTGTCAAAAATTGTGCTCAGTTTGTCATTCAAACCCTAGAGATTCAGAGTAGAGTTTGAGACTTGAAATGATAATAGACTGTAGTTATGCACATTGGAGTAGGTAAAAATTTTCCAGCTGCTTGCTTCACTGGTAGATTTAATTGTGCATTTTACATGATTTTTCTCTGCTCTGTATCAAGCAATTATACATGATTCATTATCAGATGTAAACTACTTGTAACATGCATTTATGTGTGTAATATATTTAAAGTGCCAAAATAATCTTACTGTGTATTTACTGATGAGCTTCAGTTTCAGCCCATTCAACCTGTGGTCATCAAACATTTTCTTTAAGTGGTCAAGTAGCAAACTTTTTCAGCTTCTTAGGTTTAAGCTCTCTGTTACAACTATTCAAATCTGTGATTATGAATGTAAAAGTAGCCATGGTCAATATTTAAACAAATAGTCATTGGCATATTTGCATTCAGTGTTGATCACTAACACTTGAAAACTTCAAATAAAGATTGAAAAGCAGAAATTTTGTTTACTGGGTTTTTAAGTGTTCCTCCTTCTTAAAAGAAAAATAAAGAGAAAATTAGTACATTAGCTTATGAGAATTACCAAATGCATGATTTTGAAATATTTCTTGATCAGTATTATTTTCAAATGGCTTTATCTGTAACAAAAGACTTGATTTTGACACTGAAATTTTTCTTACTTTTCTACAGCATTTACTGATAAATGTTGTGGTATATGATTGCTAAATAACTAACAAAAAAAGTGTGAAAATTGAAATGATAAGATTGTTGAGTGGCTTTAACATAGTGATGTGCTGAAACATAGGGCCTGAGATGTATGATGTGCTTTGATATACTGAAATTAAATCCATATCAGACAATGATCAGTGTGTTTGACTATAAATGTGCCTAGCATGCAACACTAAAATCCTTCCAGGGTAAATAAGGAAGACATTAATGTGGCTGTCAGAAGCAAGAGGAGGAAAACAGAAAATCAGTTATGGGATACCTGATTATAAAAACACAACAAAATGTAAATTTCCAGATTAAAATAAAAGATTATCTAGATGTCTTGGTTCTCTAGTGCTGCTATAACAAAAATACTACAAGTGAATGGCTTCAAGAATATTTGGAAACAATCAGTCCAAGGATATGTTGGACCTCCATTCCAGAAGAACTAATTTGGGAAGGGATCAAAACTGGAGATCCTGGATAGAGTGGAAGGGAAAACGTGGATCAAAATTCAAAAACACCATAATAGCCAGAATGGTCAAATGGAGTCTGGTGGGAACCCCAAGATTATGGTCCTGGGATACAAGTCAGGCCAGGCTGGGATAGATCTCACTCCCAAGGACTGGCCCTCAGGCCAACAGTAGAAAGACTTACATGCAGAACACCCACCCCAGGGTAATGCACTCATCTGTTCTATGGAGATTCACCCCTTGGAGCAAACGGCCATGGGGCACCAGCATTCACATGGATGGAAAGCTGGATAGACAGGAGTGCACAGTTAAGAAGGGCACAGGTATGGGTGGTCACAGGGAAGGTAGGGGAGGAGAGTAGGTTAGGGTTGGAGATGGTAATCAGGGAGTGAAGCCAAATACACATGAACTGTTGAATATAAAACAAATTCAGCTCTGTAAATTTACACCCAAAGCACAATTAAAAAAAAAAAAAATTGGTGAAGGACTGGGCAGGGCACCCAGGCTC
>NW_006922528.1:350634-357022 GCF_000298275.1 Orycteropus afer afer | reverse complement strand
ACCCTCTACTTTACCAGGTAGCAGTGAGTTTTTTTCGGTTCTCCAAGCATGATAACCTTCTCCAGAAATTGGTCCCTCCTGATAAAATGACAAAAGTAAAAGAGACAAAGTCTTGACATTCTCACATGTAAGGAGCATTCTTGATGTAATTCGTCTAAGATAGATTTGTTTGTTTTTCTGGCAGTTCATGGTATATTCAAAATTCTTCCTCAACACAATAAAGTTCTTCAAAGTTCTCCTGAAGTCTTCCTTATTCATTGCCTAGGTTTAACATCATTGAAAATACCATGGCTTGGGTCAGGTGTTCCTTAGTTTTTGAAGTGACATCTTTGATCTTTAAAACTTTAAAGAGATCTTTTGTAGCAGATTTTTCCTAATTCAATCCATTGTTCAATTTCTTGACTACAATGAATGTTGTCAATGATGTTTTCAATGATGTTGACAATGAATGTTGTCAATTGAGTGTCAATGGATGTTGATTGTGGATCCAAGTAAAAGGCAATTCCTGACAACTTCAATATTTCTCCATTCATTTTTCATGAGTTTGCTTATTGGTCCAAGTGTGAGGATTTTTGTTTTCTTTATATTGAGGTGTAAAGATAATGAAGGCTGTAGTCTTTGATCTTCATCAGGAAGCACTTGAAGTCTTCACTTTTTGCAAGCAAAGTTGCATCATCTGCATATAACAGGTTGTTAATGAGTTTTTCTCCAATCTTTATGACATATTCATCTTCATATAGTCCAGCTTCTCAGATTATTTGCTCAGCATACAGATTGATTAAATCCTGAATAGGATGCAACACTGACATACACATTTCCTGATTTTTAAACCATGAAGTATTCCCTTTTCATGGTCTATGCACAGGTTCTGCATGAGCACAATTAACTGTTCTAAAATTCCCATTTTTCTCAATAGTATTCATAATTTGTTGTGATCTGTACATTCAAATATTATTGCCTATTCAATAAACCACATATAAACATCAGTCCAGTATTTTATGCTTTCAGCCAAGATCCACCTCACGTCAGTGAGTCAGTGAAGATATCCCTCATTCCATGTCCTCTTCTGAATCTAGCTTGAATTTCTGGCAATTCCCTGTCAGTGTACTTCTGCAACTCTTTAAAAATTATTTTCAGCAAACTTTTACTTGCATTTGATGTTAATTATATTGTTCTCTAATTCTCACTTTCTGTTGGATCATTTTCCTTTGAAATGGGCATGATATAGATCTTGTCCTATAGGTTAGCCAAGTAGCTATCTTCCAAATATCTTGGCATAATGCATGAGAACTCCTAACATTGCACCCACATGTTGAAACAATTCACTTTGTAATCCTTCAATTCCTGGAACCTTGCTTTTTTTGCCAATTTCTTCAGTTCAGCTTGGACTTCTTCTTTCGATACCGTCAGTTTTTGATCATATGCTGCCTCCTGAAAGGCATGTTGAGCAATTCTTTTTAATACAGTGATTGAATGTATTCCTTCCATCTTCCTTTGATGTTTTCTACATTGTTCAATATTTTGCCCATAGCATCCTTGAATATTGCAACTGGATGCTTAATTTTTTTTCTTCAGTTCTTTCAGCTTGAGAAATACTTACTGTGTTCTTCATTTTTTTATTATTATTATTTTTTTTTCCAACTCCAGTTCTTTACATATTTCCTTATAATAATTTATTTTGTCTTCTTGAGCTATATTTCAAAATCTTCTATGTGTTAGACTGGGTTCTCTAGAGAAACTAAAATCAGCAAAGGTTATATGTATATATATATAAAGAGAGAGAGAGAAATTTATTTTAGGAAAATGGCTCACAAGCATATAGAAGCCGGCATGTCCAAAGTCCCTGGAGGAAACGTCAACGTCAGGCTGGAGGCTTTTCCCTGCAGGGGCTGATGAAGCTCAAGGCTGGAAGACAATACACCAGCTGTTGACTCCAACAAATGATGAATCCAAGATCTCCAGGCCAAACAGTGGACTGCTCACTCACAGACAGTTGTAAGCAGCACAACAGTATCCTGATCCACAGAAGAATTTCTCTCTTCCCAGGATGTCCCTGGGTATCCTGGAAGCAGGCCACACCCCTAGAGAAACTCCACCTGAGCAGATTGGCCACTCAGAACACAGTCATCTGATCCCATCATGGGAACAAGCACACAGACATGGGATCCAGCCAAGTTGACACACAGCTCCAACTATCACTTCTATTCAGGTCTTTTACTTCATAAAAATTACACACATGTATAGGTATTTTTATTGGTATATTTAATGTTTATTATATGTATAATGGAATGAATTTTACATAAAAAACCAAACCCAGTGACATCAAGTTGATTCTGATTTATAGTGACCCTCATTGGATTTCCAAAGCTGTAAAACTTTATAGAAGTAGTTTGCCTCATCTTTCTCCCATGGAGCAGCTGGTGGGTTTGAACTGGTGACTGTGGGGTTAGCAGAGGAATGCCTTACTCACTTAGCTAACAAAAATGTTCACATCTTACTTCTTTGAATCTGTGAAGGTGTTAGTTCATATGATAAGATGAATTTTGCAGATGTGATTGTTATGGATCTTGAGATGGAGGACATTATTCTGTATTAGCCAATTGATCCAATGTAATCAAAAAGATCCTTATATATAAGTTGGCAGCAGTAGGAGATATGACTCAAGAAGTCAGAGTGATCCGAGGAAGGCGTCATAAGACAAAAATGCAGATGGCTTCTAGAAGAAGAAAAAGGAAAGGAAATGTTTTGTCCCCTGAATCCTCAAGAAAGTTTGCAGCACTATATATTGATTTTAGACTTTTGAGTTCCAAAAATGTAAGATAATATATGTATGTTGTTTTAAGCCACTGAGTTTTTAATAATTTGTTGCAGCATCAAGAGAAAATTAACAAAATACATAAAATGACTTGAGCTCTATTAACTTTGGAATCATTTTATTGGGAATAAAACTATGAATATAAATTGTTTTGGTTGTAATGGTTGTGACATTTTAGATTGTTAATTATAGAACTTAGTGATCTTATGGTGTATGATAGTGTGGAACTCTGTATCTGAATTGAAGTTAAGCTATAATGTTTTAGTGATATTTTAACTTACTTCTAAAACAAGTTATTTTACTCCTCTTCTTCATGGGAACAACTCAATGCTATAATGTATCTACAATGATATGACATTACTTGGGACTATAAAAATTACATAAAAGAGGGTCCAGATTTATTAATATGAAAGCATGGTAATACTAGTAAAATTATTGCTATTATTACAGGTTAAGAATTTAATTATCAGCTAAAGTACATTTTCAAGTTTCACTGGTGTTTTGTAATAAAATCCCAAGTGCAGGATATATGAAAACATAACAGGTAGTTAATGTCAACCTTGGTTCAGATCTATGCCACACAGTATACTTATTTGCATCAAAACAGTTTGTAATTGTTATCTTTCAGCTAAATAAGTATCTGTCTGATGTGTGTGTGTGTGTGTGTGTGTTTGTGTTAAGAATAGTCACAGGTTTTATATGGAAAATACTTTTATTTTTTTTTCTTTTTATGGATATTAAACATGAATGAGGAGTTATGTGCCAAAAATGATAAATGTTGGAAATAATCTTGAGCTAGGAAACAGTATGAGGAAATTAAAATGTTTGAAAGTTAGGTATTATTAGATGAACAGGAAGAACCATATTTTAGTTAGCTACCTACAGTCTTTGTACATTTTCTTTCCCATTAAATACTTTGGTCTATTTTATAGAAAAAAAAAAAAAAACAAGCAATAATAATAAAACCAGTGTCTAATAAAATAGCAACAAACAAACAAACAAACACAGCAAAACCTCTTAGAAAAGTGCTGTAAAATAAATGTTGGACTACGTACTTAATTAATAGGAGTAGAAGTTATAGATTATAATTGTAGCAAAGGAAATATTTTCTACCAAAATCAGTTTCTAAATTGTGACAGAAGAAAAAAAAAAAAAAAACTACCGAAGATATATAACTTAACTCTAGAAAAAATTAAATCAGAAACAATAGGGAAAAAGTTACCAAATGATAGCACATGATTTATGGTAGGAAATAGAATTGGAACTGGCCTAAGTTATTTTGTAAACAAGACAATTGTTTTAGGGTTTTCAATAGAATCTGAACAAATGAGATGAAAGATAAATAATAGATACATAGATAGAAAGATATATGGATGCAGCCAGCAGTGGTAGTTCAGTCATAAAATTATTTCCTTCCATTCAGAAAACCCATGTTTGTTTCACATCCAAATCACCCCATACAGAGTCTCATCTCATTTATTATTGCAGGCTGTGTGTTGCTATGATGCTGAGCAGATTTGAGAGGACCATCCAGGCTACTATGGCCTGGGAAGAAAGGTCTGGCAATCTACTTTTAAATATCAGCCAATGAAATGCAATGGATTGCAGCATTCCAATATGTAATTGATCATGGAGTGGCACAAGATGTGATGGTGTGTACTGTTCAATGTACATGGGGTCATCATGGGAAAGGGACTGCCTGGATGACCTCTAAAACAACTTCCATACATATATATGTGTATGAATGTGTGTATGTATGTATATGTGTGTGCATGTGTGCAGAGAGAGAAAGAAAGAGTAACAGAAAGACAGCAGGAACAGAGAGAGACAAAGAAAGAGATATTTATTTCAAGGCACTGGCTTAAGAGATTGTACAAGTCTAGTAATTCCAAAATCTATAGTTCAGGTGATGGGCTAGAGACTCCTGTAGGCTAGGTCAGGTGAAGAGTGAAAAGTAAAAGTTTTCTGGTAGAATCTCTATTCATAGTCTGGAAGGAGAACACACTTTACAGAAACTACATTTTGGCTCTTAAGATCTTAAAATGAATGGTTGAAGCCTAGTAATCTGCTCCACATAAGGCTATTAGTTGCATGTAAATACAGAAACAATACAAGTGTCTGACAAAAAAAAAAAAAAAAAAACAGCCTCCATAGCTAATTTGACACATAAAATTAACTATCAGAGAGATACATACTATTACTTGTTTTAAAAAAGAGCCTTGGCTCATTCATTTAATATGTATTTATTTAGTATTGAATATGAGCCATGCAATCCTAAACACTAAGAATGCAGCATTGAGTGACAGAAACATCATCCCTGCTTACATGTACCTTATGTTTGATGGCATTAGAGAGTCCAGAAATATGTCAACAAGGAAATATATGTGCTATGAAGAAAATCAGGTTGAAAAAGGGAAAATAAAATGGGAGGGTGGAAGAAGCAACGTATGTTAGAGAGGATTTCCAGGAAAAGGCTCTCTGATACAGGGATAATTGAACACAAGTATTAAAGTTGAACAAAAGTTTAAGGTAAAGGACGTGGAACAGTGAGGGAAGAGTTCAAGGCAGATAGTTGTTGTTGTTGTTACGTGCTGTCGAGTCGGACCCGAGTCACAGCAACCCCTCCTTGGGTTTCTGAGGTAGTATCACTACGGAAGTAGATTGCCCCATCTTCCTTCTGAGGAGTGACTGGTGGGTTTGAACCACCAGCCTTATGGTTAGCAGTCAAGTGCCTTAGGCACTATGCTACCAGAGGCAGATAGTAGTATATGTAGAAAGGCCTTGAGGCAGGAGTATGCTAGGTATGTTAAAAGGATGACAGGGCATTCTGTGTGGGAAAAGTGGAGAGAATGAAAAGAAGAGGAGTGTCAAAGGAGTTGGCAGTCAGAAAAGTAGTTATAGACAAGATCATGGACCTCAACAGGACAAAGGAATAGACTGTATATTCTATTTTGAGTAAGATGAAAGAATAATTGGGCTCCCTACTGTAGAAAAGTCAGTTGGGAACACTCAACAATAACTGAAGACCACAGCAATTGTGGGTCAACGCAGAGAACATCCTATGTGAAGAAAGCAAATGACCATTAAAAATACAGAAAAGGAAGAAAAGGCCAAAATAAATGTCATAAGAAACTCTGAAACTTGCTCTTAATTAGAGAATAGTTAAAACAAATGGGAAAAATGATGAAATAAAAGAGCTAAACAGAAGATTTCAAATTGTGGCTCAAGAAGATAAAGTATTAAATGAAATGTGCAAAGACCTGGAATTAGAAAACCAAAAGGGAAGAACAGATTCAGCATTTCACAAGCTTAAAGAACTGAAGAAAAATTTCAAGCCTCAAGTTCCAATAATGAAAATTTCTAAGGGCAAAATATTGAATGACACAGAAATACCAAAAGATGGAAGAAACATAGAGTCACTGTAACAAAATAAGTTGGTTGATGTTGTTGTTGTTGTTATGTGCCGTCGAGTCGGACCCAACTCATAGCAACCCCTCCTTGGGTTTCCGAGGCAGTATCACTATGGAAGTAGATTGCCCCATCTTCCTTCCAAGGAGTGTGGCTGGTGGGTTT
>NW_006922528.1:348967-350534 GCF_000298275.1 Orycteropus afer afer | reverse complement strand
ATCCAAAAATGTGCCAAGTTTTTTTAAAAAAAGTGAATGGCTTAAAAAACAGGAATATATTCCCTTACACTAGGAGGCTAGAAATCCAAATTCAGTGTGCTGGCTCTGGACTCTGAGTGAAGGCCTCTCAATCTTTAACCTCAACTCTGCCTCTTACTCCAGGCCTACTAGAGTGATAGGCATCTCCTAACTCAGACAGCTATTGGCTGCTGAGGCTGACCAACACAAAGTCCTTAGGCAAAATGGTACAATCTCAAGATTGGTAGGCAACATGGTAGGTCAATAATTCAAGTCCAGGAACTGGAGATGAAGACTCAGCCAAATGTAGGATCCAGTTGTGCCAAAAAGCTGGACACTTTTTTTTTAAAGCTTCTCCAGATATACTGGAATCAGGCCACACATCAAGGGCAGCTCCCTTACCAGTGATTAGTGTCTCACAGCAGATTCCACCATGTAGGTTATTGGAATCTCATAATGGGAAATAACTATATCCAGGTGCCAAGACACTCAAAACTGTGGCCCTGACAAGTTGACACACAGCTTTAATGACCACACTTGTTGTTGTTGTTGTTGTTATGTGCTGTTGAGTTGGACCCAACTCCTAGAAACCCCTCCTTGGGTTTCTGAGGTGGTATCACTTTGGACGTAGATTGTCCAACATTCCTTCCAAGGAAGGCTGGTGGGTTTGAACCACCAGCCTTCTGGTTAGCAGTCAAGTGCCTTAGGCACTTACATGGTTTATAACCAATCTAATTAACTGAAAATAACCGATACCTTTGCTTGAGCCTTGATAAATATGCATAAATAATTCTTGTTCTTGTTGTTGTTGTTAGGTGCCGTCTAGTCATTTCCAACTCATAGTGACCCCATGCACAGCAGAACGAAACACTGCCCGATCTCATGTCAGCTCCACCATCCCTGCTATACTTGAGCCCATCATCACAGCCACAGTGTCAATTTATCTCGTTGAAGGCATCCCCCTCTTTTGTCAACCCTTCACCCTACCAAGCATGACATCCTTCTCCAAGGAATGGTCCCTTCTGACAACATGACCAAAATAGGTGAGACGAAGTCTGGCCATTCTCACTTCCAAGGAGCATTTCAGGTGCACTTCATCCAAGACAGATGTGTTAGTTATTTTAACAGTCCATGGTACTTTCAGCATTCTTCACCAGCACCACAAATCAAAAGCATCAACTCTTTTTCAGTCTTCCTTACTCACTCTCCAGCTCTCACATGCCTTGTGTCAGGCACACCTTAATCCTCAAGGAGACATCCTTGCTCCTCAGCACTTGAAACAGTTCCTTCACGGTTGACTTTCCAATGATACACACCATCTAATGTCTTGAATGCTGCTTCCATTGGCATCAATTTTAGAACAAAGCAACTTGAATTCTTTGACAACCTCAATCTTCTCTCCATTTATTGTGATGCTGCTCATTGGTCCAGTTGTGAGGATATTTTTTTTCCTTTATATTGAGACATAATCCATACTGCAGACTGTACTCTTCAACCTTCATCAGTAAGTGCCTCAAGTCATCCTCACTTTCAGCAAGCAAAGTTGTAT
>NW_006922528.1:342087-347371 GCF_000298275.1 Orycteropus afer afer | reverse complement strand
TATATATATATATGGTAGTAATATGTTGACAAGGAACTGCCAAAAATTCAAGCAAGACTCAGATCAAGACATGGAACGAGGGATATCCTTGCTGCTGTCAGGTGGATCTTGGGTGAAAGTAAAGAGTAACAGAAAGATGTTTACCTGTGTTTTATTGACTATCCAAAGGCACTCAATTTTTAAGAGGCAGGCTTTCAAACAGAAAAAGGAGGTACTGAACAATTTAAAATCAGGAAAGTAGTGCATCAAGGTTGTATCCTTTCACCATGCCAACTCATTCTGTACCATGGGCAAAAAATCTGAGAAGCTGGAATATAAGAAGATCATGGCATTGTGATTGGAGGAAGACTCATTAACAATCTGCAATATGGCAGATGACACGTACTCACTTGACAGTGAAGAAGACTTGAAGTACATACTGGTGAAGATCAAAGACTACAGTCTTCAATATGGAATACACCTCACTTAAAGAAAACAAAAATCCTTACAATTGGTTGTTTATTTGGTTGTTGTTAGGAAACTCTGATGGTGCAGTGCCTAAGGCATTTGGCTGCTAACTAAAAGGCTGGAGGTTGAAACCCACTAGCCACTCCTCAGAAGGAAGTTTGGGCAATCTACTTCCATAGTGATACTGCCTTGGAAACTCGAAGAGGGATCCCTAGATCCGGATACAACTCAATGGCAGTGGGTTTGGTTTTTGGTTTTGGAGGTGCTTTCAAGTTGACTCTGACTCATACTGACATTTTTACAACAGAATGAAACACTGTCTGGTTATGCACCATCCTCACAATCCTTGCTATCCTTGAGCCCATCATTATAGCCACTGTTTCAATCCATCTCATTAAGGGTCTTCCCCCTTTTCGCTGACCCTCCACTTTACCAAGCAAGATATGTTTCTCCAGGGATTGGTCTTTTCTGATAACATGACCAAAGTAGGTAAAACAAAGTCTGGCCATTCTCACTTCAAAGGAGCATATCAGCTGCACTTTGTCCAGTAAAGATTTGTTCATTCTTCTGGCAGTACATGAAATTTTCAATATTCTTCCCCCACATCACATTTCATAAGAATCAACTCTTCTTTGGTCATCTTTATTCATTGTCTAGCTTTCAAATACATATTGTTGTTGTTGTTGTTATGTGCCGTCAAGTCAGACCCGACTCATAGTGACCCCTCCTTGGGTTTCCGAGGCAGTATCACTACGGAAGTAGATTGCCCCATCTTCCTTCCGAGGAGTGGCTGGTGGGTTTGAATCACCAGCCTTCTGGTTAGCAGTCAAGTGCCTTAGCCACTATGCTACCAGAGGCTATTGAAAATACCATGGCTTGGGTTAGGTGCACCTTAGTCTTCAAAGTGATATCTTTGCTATTCAACACTTTAGAGATCTCCTTTGCAGCAGATTTTCTCAGTGCAATATTTATATTATATTACATTACATTATTATATAAAGAAGACAGAACGGGGAGAGAGAGAGAAGGTTCTTTAATTTTAGTAGTAAGAAGGAAAATCAAAAGTACCTAAATATTATTTTTTTTTTAGAATAAACTAGCATAAATATGGATAACTAGTAATGCCAGTATGAAAAACACATTACAATATGGTATACCACCCTGGGTGTTTTAAGGCTACATCAGGGGCAACACAAAAAAGTATTGCCTTCAGTCCAGTTAACTAAGAGTGATTTTCTTTATTAATATAAGAAAAAAAAAGTAATTTGTATTCTTTCTTGTTACATAAGCACCTACACAATACTATCTATTTTACCTGTTGACTTGCAGAGACTAAAATAATTAGGTAAATTTTCTGACCCTTAGTTTATGATTTTTTCAATATTCAGTATAACATGATTCAATAGCTATTCAATTTCCCCCAATTAATGATACTTTTCTACTAGCCAAGACAGTATTCAGTCTTCAGAATTGTTTAACTTCAGTGATTTTGTGAAAACATTGTTGTTTTTTTATAATGTCATTTTCCACCATCAAAAGAGAAAATATCAGTTAATTTATTTTAAGAGTAAAATATAAGTTGACCTTATGACTAGATTTCTCAAATAAAATCTTATATTTTCTGAATATTGACTTATGAGTCTGTGGAATTAAGTCATTTAATTGACTGAGCTACAGCTGTCACAAGTTACTGGATCTCTTCTTATTAAAGTTAAAGAAAATCAAGTATGTCCTAGAACTGTCAACACAAAAAGTTTCCCCCCTACAGAGTTCTTTGATTTTTATTTTGCTCTATGTAGAACACTGGATACTTTGACTTTTTCTTTTAGGCTAGGAATCAATGAATTGAAAATTGTTTTGAGTGTTGGTAGATTAGATGATATCACTATGACACCTGGGTCTTTCAATCCAGTCAATGTCGAAAGATGCAGCTCAGTGGGGTTTTATAACTGCTTATGCAGGATGTTCTTAACATACACCCACACGCACACATACATTTGTGTTTCCTCTATGGTCTGTAAGTTTTATTTATCTTAGTGTTCTATTTATCTAAATAATAAGACACTTAAAGCATTTAGGAGATGTAAACTATATACTTTAAATTTTTCTTAAGATATGTAACTATGCAGGAATCCAAATCACAAAAATTTTTTTCTTGTTTGTACTTAACAAACAATCTTTATATGATTTTAGGTTTTGGTTCAAATCTTGCTTTTGTCTTAAAAAATAAAATTCTTCTTTTGATATTAATAATTTTAAATGCCCATTTTTTGCATTTTAAACAGTACTTTTGGAAATGAACATAATCTAGCCATGAAGCAATTGTGTGTGTGTATGAGTAATATCACAAAGGCTATAACTGATTGCATTCATTCCTATTTATAATGCACTTTTATTGTATAAGACATTTAGAACAACATCAGTGGTTCTTAGTGGGGATTATTTTATGGAAGGCTTGACAGTAAACCTGTGCTATCTTTCTGGTATTGCACATACCTATGTCTTGGTTTCCCTTTTCCAAACTCATTCATTTGTATTTTCTGTGTTTAGTAAATCTAATGCCTGTAATATCCACCTTCATGCTGGTCTGTGTCATCAAAGAACCCTTATCTCTTACCTGGTTCAGTCATCATGACCACTTTTCTATTCCTAATAGATCACAGTAACATTAACGGATATGAACTATTACTAAAGCAACAGCAGAGAAAATAAAAAAATCTCAGATTAGTTTTACACAGCTTATGAGCTTGCCATTTTATATTACACTAGTCAAACATAAATTATTGTACCAGGTAAAGATATGCATTCAAAATAAGAGATTTATACATAGAGAAACACATACACGCACTTATTTCTGAATTGCGTAAGCTCAAAGTTGTGAAATAGTTTTTGTTATTTGGAGGCTTAATGGCACTTACAACCATAACTGAGGCAACATTCAAATTCCATCAGGCCTTATCTAGAGCTTTATAACTTTTTTCACCACAACATTAAAAGTCAAGAAAATACAATATAGGAAAACCTGTATCTGATTTGCCTTTCCATTTATATTTGATTACTATATAATAAGATTTATTATTTATTCATTACTCTCCATTTAGATGACATCATATCCCTTGCAAATTAACAAGAAAAAATAAATAAATTATTGTAAAATCAGAGAAACTGATTGTATTTACTAGATAGGGGTGCATATAAAACTATGCATTTATATGCTAATAGTAAATAGGAAAACAACTCCCTTTGCAAAGTTTTTACTCACATTATAACCTACATATTTTAACTATATTCTGGCAGCTATCCTTTTCTCTATTTGTATATCATTAATTTTTCCTAACTATGTGAAATGCCCTAGGATAAACATAGGAAAACATTTCCATAAACACACACACTGAAAATTAGAAATTATATGAGTAAGAAACACAAAATAGAGATTTATGTGACAAAGTTGCATGATTAGTGGGATAACTTGATTCTATGAACAAGGATAATAAATGAGAAAATTTAACAAGCAAATTTTGTAAATTTGTCAATTTGACTTTCAATGTGATTAATAAGAATGAATTTTTTTTACCTATTTGGCAAAAGTGCTGTCATCCATTTAAGAGGGTTTTTTTATAGATCCCCCGAAATGTGATGATTTTCCATAAGCAATAACATTAATAAATTGAAGTAGAATGAGGTAAAGAAGCATGGCCAAAATTTAACACTTCTCACGGGCATGTGGATTTGTCTGAGAATTGAGTAAGGTGGATACCTCCACAAAGGGCTTGGAGACATAGGATACTTGGGTAATGACAATTAATTGAAATGGCTAAGGGTAAATTCTCATATTTTCAGTCAGTTACATGGCAATGTGTAAATCCACTGAAATATAGTGGGAATCACAGGGTATAAAACATAGTTTTGGCAAGAAAATATTTTGTTCAAAGGTGAAACATTAAACAAGATTAAGCATCTGAGGAAGGTAAGTGGGAATTTGATATTTAATGTATACTACATTATCTCCTCTTATATTAACTATATATATAATTTATTTATTTAAGAAGACAAAGAAAGAGAAGGAATAAAGTTGAGCTAGAAACTAGAAAGAAAAAGAAGGCAGAAAATGACATAAGACATAATATCAGCAGATTGTAAACAGAAAAATCTTAGTAGAAAGCTTTACGTAATTTTACACACGTGCACAGAGATATATACACATACATATACACACATACAAACCACATACTCCATAGGAAGTTTTTGAAAATCACTGTCAGATTTTGTGCCATACCTCTAGTACCTAGCACAAGAAAAAAAAAAAAAAAAAACTCACTGTCCTGGAGTAGGACTCGACTCATAGCGACACCTCCTTGGGCTTCCGAGGCAATATCACTACGGAAATAGATTACCCAACCTTCCTTCTGGTTCAAACCAAACCAACAGCCTTCTGGTTAGCAGTCAAATGCCTTGGGCACTACACTACCAGAGCTCCTACCTCAAAGAAAGGGTATTACAAAATGGAAAAAAAAAATACCATCAGGATTTTAAAAAATGTGGATTTAGTACACACAGAAAGAAAATATTGCTCTATAATCAAGACCTTTAGTTTTCTTACAACTGCAAAATTAGTGAGAGATAGAAATTGCAACATAAAGGGGTAAAAAAAAAACTTTCAAGATTTTTATTAGTTCTCCTATTACTCTTCCCTTGAAAATCAAGGTCAGTAAGTTGTTCTATTATATAAATGTATATAGGAAAGAAGAGGAAAATATAGTGTGATTTTATTGAAGCATTGTTCTATTTATGTTACAGGTCCTGTAGTATCTTTCAAATGGAATATTTTCTAATGTCT
>NW_006922528.1:331060-335522 GCF_000298275.1 Orycteropus afer afer | reverse complement strand
TTGGTCAATGACATGAGACAAAGTATATGTGAACTGCTGTATGAAAAGTGAATTTACTCTGTAAATCTTCACCCAAATCCTAATAAAAAAAATTATATATATATAATTTCATTGGCTTGTTCTGTGAATGAGATTGGTCAGTTATGGTCATTGAAATAAGATAGTGGTTTGATGCAGTGGAGCAAATAAGCAAGCAAAAAGAGAAAAAGAAAAAAAAAATGAGTGTGTATTTAATGCAGAAATAAATTTATAATTACAAAGTAGCTGTGGAGATTATGGAAATGCTTAAAATGTTATGTTTCTAAAATTATTTGTCTACAAACCTTGAGAGATTATCTTTTAATATCAGTGCTTTTCAGAAATAATTTTGGAAAAATTAACAAGATACCTGTCTCTCTCTTTCTTTCTCTCCCTCCTTGTCTCTCTCCATCTGCCTTTAAATTATTTTCTAATTTTCCCTTAAAAAAAAAAAATGTTTAAAGGCATTTATTACTGCTGTTTTTCTGGATAGGTCAACACACTGGGTAAATAAAGATATTTTAAATTCCATTCCAATGGTAATTTCAATGCAAAAGAGCCAACAATAGGTTAGAGAAAGCCTACAAAATCTTGGACAGATGAATGGCAGAGAATCATTCAACCCACTATATGAGAAAATATCACATATGGAGAAGACTCATCTAAATCACAACTAGGGCTCTCTATTTTTGTTGGTGGTTGCCTTCATTTCACAAATGAAATGACTACAATTAAAATATCTTTAAATATCAATGCAAAAACTGTTGTGCTCTTAATTTTATTTTTTTATGGAAAACTAAAGATAATTATTTTAAGAAGTATTGATATACATATATACATCACAAATCGGGTAACACAGGAAATGTGGAGGTTTTACCAGAAGTTTCAGACTCACAGAACACTTTAGAAAATTAATATACTTTTCTGTAAATGTTGTTCAGAATCTCTGAGTTCCAAGTGTATTAGAACAATAGCTTTAGATGGAGCTCATACATCTACCTATGTCACATTCTACAATTTTGTAGGGATATTTTGTATGATCACCATTTGGAGACCGTAATGCTAGACATCCTCAAAGGATCATAGCAATCTATCCTAACAAATATATACTGAGAGTGGCCAGACAATAATATGTGTGGAAAATGCTTCTCAATGAGGCTGGAACTTACCTAAGTTTCATACACAAATATCAAGTATTTTTGCATAATTTTATATAAATTGAATTTTCTAATAATGCAGCTGTAATCAAGGGAAATTGTAACTTGTCTTTCATTTAAATTGTCCTTGTATAAAGGTATGTCATCAACAATAACATTGCTCATGATGTTGAAATTATCATATCAACACATCTGTGTGCATGCATAGTGGTAGAATGTTGTTGTTAGGTGCCAGCAAATTGGCTCCAACTCATAGCAACTCTATGTACAACAGAATGAAACACTGCCTGGTCATGCACCATCCTTACAACCCCTGCCATACCTAAGCCCATCATTGCAACCACAGTGTCAATTCATCTAGTTGAGAGTTTTCCCCTTTTTTATAGATCCTCCAATTTATCCAGCATGATGGCTTTCTCCAGGGAATAGTTCCTTCTGACAACATGAACAAAGTAGGTGAGGTGAAGTTTGGTCATTCCTGCTTCCAAGGAGCATTCTGGCTGCACTTCTTCCAGGACATATTTGTTGGTTCTTCTGGCAGCCCATAGCATTTTCAGTATTCTTTGCTAACACCACACCTCAGAATCATCAACTGTTCTGAGGTCTTCCTTATTCATTATGTAGCTCTCACATGCATAATACACTATTGAAAATACCATGGCTCAAGTCAGGCACACCTCAGTCCTCAAAGAGATATCTTTTCTCTTCAACACTTTAAAGTTGACTTTTGCAGCAGATTTGCCCAGTGCAATACATCATCTGATTTCTTGACTGCTGCTTCCATTGGAGTTGATTGCGGAACCAAGTCATATGAAATCTTTGACAACTTCAATCTTTTTTTCATTTAATGTGCTGCTTATTGGTCCAGTTATAAATGTTTTCTTTTTCTTTATGTTCTTGTGTAATACTGCAGACTATAATATTTAATCTTCATCAGTAAGTCCTTCAAGTCATCTTCACTTTCAGCAAGCAAGGTTGTGATGTTTGCATATTGCAGGTTGTTATTGAGTCTTACTCTAATTCTAATGCCTTGTTCTTCTTCGTATGGTCCAGCTTCTTGGATTATTTGTTCAGAATACAGATTGAATAATTACAGTGAAAAGATACAACACTGACACACATCCTTCCTGATTTTAAACCAAGCAGTATTCCCTTCTTTTGTTAGGATGACAGCCTCCTAGTCTATATACAGGTTCCTCAGGAGCACATTTAAGTGTTCTGGAATTCCCATTCTTCTCAATGATATCCATAAATTGTTGTGATCCATACTGTTGAATGTCTTTGCATAGTCAATAAAACACAGGTAAACTTTCTGGCATTCTTTGCTTTAATCTCTGATCCATCTGATATCAGCAATGATATCCTTCATTCCACATCCTCTTTTGAATCCAGGTTGCATTTCTGGAAATTCCCTGTCAATATACTTCTGCAGCCAATTTCAACAAAATTTGACTTGTGTGTGGTATTAATGGTATTGTTCAATATTTTTCACATTCTGTTGGATCAACTTTCTTTGAAATGGGGAGAACTATGGATCTCTTTCAGTCAGTTGGGCAGGTAGCTGTCTTACAAATTTATTGGCATAGACGAGTAAGTGTCTCCAGTGTGGCATCTGTTTGTTGAAATATCTCAAGGGGTATTCCCTCAATTCCTGGAGCCTTATTTTATTTATTTATTTATTTTGCCAATTCCTTCAGTGTAGCTTCTACTTCTTCCTTCAACCACATTAGTTCTTGATCATATGCCACTTCCTGGAATAGATGCATATCTACCAATTATTTTTGGTACAGTGCCTCTAAGTATTTCTTCCATCTCATTTTGATACTTCCTGCATCATTCCATATTTTTCCCATGTTGTTGTGTTGTTGTTATGTGCCATCGAGTCAGACCTGACTCATAGTGACTTCTCCGTGGGTTCCCGAGGCAGTATCACTACAGAAGTAGATTGCCCCATCTTTCTTCCGAGGACCAGCTGGTGGATTTGAACCTCCAGCCTTCTGGTTACCAGTCAAGTCCCTTAGGCACTATGCTACCAGAGCTCCCATTTTGCCCATAGAATCCTTTGATCCTGTAACTCGAGGCTTGCATTTTTTCTTCAGTACTTTCAGCTTGAAATGCTGAGTGTGTTCTTCACTTTTGGTTTTCCTACTCTAGATCTTAGCACATTTCATTATAATAATTGACTTTGTCTTCTTGAGCTGCTTTGAAATTTTCCATTCAGCTCTTCTATTCTGCTATCTCTTGCAAGGATGTTAACACTTCATCATGTTTCTTATTGTAGTACTCTTGACCATTTACATATTGCAAGTAATATTTATTTATTATCAATTCTCTTTTTTATATTTATCTTTTATTTCACTGACATCATGGTCTATTCATGCGAGTTTTCTTGAAATGTTTAGTATAGTTTTGTTATAGTATGCCTGAATGTCATTTCAGGATAGGGAATGTTTGTTACATAAAGCAATTGAAAGTTGCTAAAGAGTTGAGAAATGTATGTGAGGAATGTGAAAATATTCTTACCTCTATTTACTTTCACAGGTATCACAGATTGAGATAGAGTTAGTATGGATCACGCATTATTTTTGTTTTTACATTTGTCCCCTTTACAGAAGAAAATTGAGACCCTGAGGGATTAAATTTCCTGCCAAAGATGACCTAGAAAATTAGGAAAGTGATAGGAACAAAAACTATGTCTTATTAGAAAGTTTAGATGAAATGTACAAGTCATGTAGTTCAGCAACTTGTTTTACAAATGAAAAACTGAGACCCTGATAAACTTGTCTGGGTGAAGTTATGTACAATTTACACTCTTGTCCCAGTTTTCCAGTCAGGAGTTCCACTACAATCAGTCTTTATGCATTTGCATATATATTTTTTTCTGCTTCATATTACATGGTGGTAATGCCAAAAATATTCATGATTACTATGATAAGTCAAAGGCATAATAATTGTTATTATGGTTATTAGCTTTAAAGATTTTGATTCAGGTTCACAAGTACATAATAAACTGCACTAGTCACACAAAAGACAAGTTGGAAATCATTTTCAAGTGTGTGATCATGTTAAACATATATTTCTGTGTTCTGATCAAAGAAGTGAAGTATCAAATAACTAACAAACAAAAGTAGAATAATGTGTTCATATATAAAAGGTAAAAGCCATTTTCCATATATTATAGGATTTCGATTTGATTTCTAAAACTTCAGTTTCCCTTTCAATTTCGTTATAGTTATTATAAATTAAACACAATTAAATGCACCTGTTATTTATGTCATGTTACTGAA
>NW_006922528.1:290034-330960 GCF_000298275.1 Orycteropus afer afer | reverse complement strand
AAAGTGGAAGTGTTACCTTTATTTCTTATTTTAAAGGGTGAAAGTCATTACACTTCTAATTGAATAGTGACAGCAGAAAGTAAGAAGATCTATGTGATCTGAAGCAGAAAGGAACCATGGAAAGAAAAAGTTGACTCAGTTCCATAATAGATTTCCAATTTTTTACTTGATTAGTTGTGAGATAATTCTAAATGAAAGTGATGAGTGCTTCACCTTCTAAAATGCGCCAGAAAATGCTGAAGAGGAAACCCTTCATTCTTATTACCATTTTCAATGCAAAAAGGGAAAAAATAATTCTGTATTTTTTTTTTCATGAGAAATATAAAAAGATAATAAAGAAATTTTAAAAATTTATTTTAAAGTTGTGTAAGTCAGGAAAAATAACTTTTAAATGTTAATTTTCAAGTGTGTTCATTTTAAAATAAAACTAAAGACTTTGAGGCTTTCAAACATTTATGAAGGTTAATATTGAAATTTTTGCTGCAAAAGAAGTAAAATATAAAATTATTACATTTAAATACAAATAGATGGTTTTCCTAGTTTCACTTTAATAAAATAGCATTCAATGACCCCTTCTTCTTGAAGAATGGAGTGGACATATCTTTCCCTATTGTGTCCATCAAGTACAAATCAAAACTTTCTACATTTATATGAAACAAACCTAAGACTCTGAAATGTAGAGAGAAGGGAAACTGGATAAAGAGCTTGAAACACAAAGAATAACACAATAGTCAGTATGTTGAAGTCTCTTTGTGTGCCATATATACCAATATTAGAGCTGAGGAAAGTAGTGACATGAAAATGCCTACAGGGATAGACAAAAATGAAACAAATACACAGGTAAACAAATTCTGCTTTCTGTAGTCAGAGGATGATAAAATAAGTTACTTAGCAAGATAGAAAACTTTTAGATAATAGCTTCTATATTACCAGAGAAAATGTAAGCCTCTATCTCCTTTCAAGACAACAAAGACTGTGTAGGGAGCCTAGACATCCATCCTTGCTAGAATGCAATAAGGCAACCCCATCCTTCACCAAGGGTTGTGTCAGAAAAAGCCAGCAGGAGACCAAAATTCAAGCTCAGCAATTGTTAGGGTGGGTTGTTTCTCCACAATATCATTGCAAAATATGGGAAATCTAAATTCCATACCTTCTCACAGAGTAAACAGTCATCTCTTTTATTTCCTGCTAGAGTGGTGTCACAGGAGTACTGGTACAAACTGAGGATTTCCACCAGTTCTCAGGGGTAAGGAAGCTATATCTCACATAGCCTGTTGGCAGAGTAGACCATATGGAGTATAGTGGATATGCACTGCAACCACACTGTCCCGCCATTCACGATTATCAGTGGAAGCCTAAAGGGAAACTGGATCTCCTAACCCCACCTGTCATTGCTGAGAAACTGTACTCAGGTGGAAGTCGAAAGAAGAAATGTCAGCTTCTACTCCAGCCAGTCAATTAGGAGATTCTACTCCCTTCCTCTTCCTGAGCAGGCTCAAAAAGCCAGCTAAAACAAAATAATTGGATAAGATACAGATAGTATTATATAATATTGACATGTCAGATTTCAATCAAAATTGAAACTAATTTGCTATACCAAGATACACGAAAATCTCAAATTAAATGCAAAATTCAATCAAGAGTTGCTAAGACCCCTCCCATAGCTGTCTATTCTGGTAGAGAGACTCATCACTGAGAAGATTTTTAGCATTTTTTAGCAGTTGCTGAAGGTATTGCAGGGAGCTCTCGCTGTGTAATACCTAAGGAATTTGTCTGATAACCAGAAGGTTGGCAGTTCAAATCCACCAGCTTCTTCATGGAAGGAAGATGGGACAATCTACTTCTGTAAAGATTGATCAACTTGGAAATCCAATGGAAGCCACTATGAGTTAGAATCGACTCCATGACAATGCATTTGGTTTGTTAGTCTGAATATTATATTGAAAATTTGCAATTACATATGTAGATTACATATGTAGATTGTATTTCCCATGAATTTAATCTCATGATAATGAGAAAAAAAAATTCAAAATATTTGTGTTAAGAAAGGGTTCCGGTAAGATGGTGGACCAGGCAGAAAGACTGCACAGACCCTCTTCAACAAGGAAAAGGGAAACCAATTAACACAGACACAGAAGATAAAAATAAATAGACTCAATAAAAAGACTACTAGCACTAATGGAGAGGTTCAGCAAAGTGTCAGGATACAAGGTCAATATATAAATATCAGTTGGATTCCTCTACACCAACAAAGAGACCTCTGATAAAGAAATAAGGGAAACAATACCATTTACAATTGCTACTAAAAAGATAAAATGTCTAGGAATAAACCTTACCAGAGACACAAAATACCTATACAAAGAAAACTATAAAAAACTGCTACAAGAGACAACAAGGGCTTTACATAAATGGAAGAATCTGCCTTGTTCATAGATGTTGTTGTTGTTGTTATGTGCCATCGAGTCGGCCCCGACTCATAGCGACCCCTCCTTGGGTTTCCGAGGCAGTATCACTACGGAAGTAGGATTGCCCAACCTTCCTTCCGAGGAGTGGCTGGTGGATAGGTAGGCTGAATATTGTGAAAATGTCAATACTACTTAAAGCAATCTACACATTTAATGCAATCCTGATCCAGATACCAACAATTTTTTTTTAAGGACATGGAAAAAAAAAAAAAACAATTACTAACTTCATATGGAAAGGAAAGAGACCTCAGATAAGCAGAGCACTTCTGAAGAACAAAGTGGGAGGTCTCACACTCCCAGATCTTAAAACCTACTTTATAGCCACAGTAGTTAAGACAGGATGGTATTGGTACAGTAATAGACAGATAGACCAATGGAATAGAATAAAAAGTCCAGAAATAGACCCATCCATTTATGGATGGCTGATATTTGACAAAGGTCCAGAACCCATTAAATGGGGAAGAGAAAGCATCTTTAACAAATGGTGATGGCAGAACTCAATATTCACTTGCAAGAAAATGAATCAGGACCCATACTTCACCCCGTACATGAAAACAAACTCAAGCTGGATCAAAGATTTAATTGTAAAACACAAAACTATAAAATTCATCAAAGATAAAATAGGGGCAAATCTAGGAGCCCTAATTTACAGCATAAATAGACTATCAAGCATAACCTAGAATGCAGAGGAGGTAGAAGAGAAGCTAGATAACTGGGACCTTTTAAAAATTAAATTCTTATGCACATTGAAAGACTTTGTCAAAAGGGTCAAAAGAGAACCTACAGATTGGGAGAAAATATTTGCCTATGACATATCTGACAAAGGACCTATCTCCAAAATCTTTAGAATACTTCAACACCTCAACACCAAAAGCACAAACAACCAATTCAAAAATGGTCAAAAGACTTGAACAGACACTTCACTAAAGACAATATGCTGGCAGACAACAAACACATAAGGAATTGCTCGTGATCTTTAGTCTTTAGAGACATGAAAATCAAAATAACGATGAGATACCATCTCACCCCAGCAATAATAGCAAAGTTCAACAAGACAGAAAACAACAAATACTGGCAAGGTTGCAAGGAGATTGGAACTCTCATACACTGCTGGTGGGATTATAAAATGGTACAACCATTGTGGCAAATTGTATCCTTAAAATCCTTAAAAAAACTGAATACAGAAATACCATCTGACCCAGCAATTCCATTACTAGGAATATATACTAAAGAGGTGAGAGGCAGGGCACAAACAGATATATACACAACTATGTTCACTGCAGCACAATTCTCTATAGCAAAGAAAAGGAAACAACCTAAATGCCCATCAATGGATGAGTGGATAACCAAATAATGGTACATTCACACAACAGAATACTATGCTACATTAAAGAACAATGAAGTGAATCATTGCACAACGTGGATGAGCCTGGAAGACATTATGCTAAGTGAAATAAGTCCATTGTAAAAGGACCAATACTGTATGAGCCCATTACTGTAAAAAGACAAGTAAGGGTTTGCTTGGAAAGGGAACTCAATTTGTAGATTACTGGGGTGGGGAGGGAAGGGGAAGGTTTGATTTGGGGCAAGTTGGGGGCCACATGCTGATGTAGGTAGGGAGAGGGATGGTATGGAAAGAGTCTGTGTGCACCATGATAGCATCAGGAAAAGGGAGTATCCCAAATTGTGCACATAAGATATAGACGACAGAAGCTAACACCAACCAAAATATCCACAATACTGTATTACCATTAACACCAAGCACTAGGCTACAGATAAATGAATAAACATCTGAAAAGATCAGATTGAAGTCAGTGAACAGAAGTATACTCTAGACCAAGGAGAAATTCAGCGGAGGCTAATCTTGCACAGATACCAGTGATACATAATACCCCCAATCCTTACAGAAACAATAGAAGAGAGACATAGAGTAATCCCTCACAGCCAGCCAGTCACTGAGAGAGAGATCCAATGGATCTACTGACTCAGGACCACAGTATTGAGGGACACCAGACTCAATAGGTACAACAAAATATGTAAAAATCTTGTTCTTCATTCTACATTGGTGAGTAGCGACTGGGGTCTTAAAAGTTTTCAAGCCATCATCTAAGATGCAGCTAATGATCTCCTATATTCAGAAGTGAAGACAAATGCAAATAAAACAAGGGCATTTGGAAGCAATCAGCCCTAGGTCATGATAGCCCTCAAGACCAGAAGAACTAGATGGTGCTTGGCCACCAATGCCAACCACTCAGGAAAAGATCAAATCTGGAGATCCCGGATACTGTGGGAGGGAACCGTGGAACAAAATCCAAAAACTCAATAATGGCCAGAATTACTGGTTGGATGGAGTCTGGTGAGAACCCCAATACTATGGGACTGGGATACATTCTGGGGCTGGAATAAATCTCACTTCCAGGGGCTGGCTCTCAGCCCAACAGTAAACAAGATGTACATGCAGACCACTCAACCCAGGATGACGCACCCACATACTCTATGGAAATGCATCCCTTGAAGAAAAGTCTCAAATCAATAATCTCAGTTTACACTCACTATCTATAAAATGATGAAAAAAAAAAAAAAAATCAAGCATAAAGGAGGAAATTATAATGATAAAAGAAGAAAAATAAATTTAAAAGCAAAAAAAGTAATAGAGAAAAAAATCAATTAAACTAATATATAATTCTTGGTAAAGAACAATAAAACTAACAAACCTCTAACAAGACGTGCAAATAAAAAATGAGAGAAAACACAAGTAACCAATATCAGGAATGGAATAGAATGAAATGGAATATACGCAAAAAATTCTGCAGACATCAAAAGGACAAAGAATATTAAGAATAAATATATAACATAAAATTGATACACCCAATTTGCCTAATTGGGCACACAAAATGTTTAAAGATGAACTAAAATAAATTATACAAAATACCTTCTGAAAAAAATCTCTTCTAAATTAATTTTATGAAGCTATTGTTACCTGGATTCCAACATCTGATGAGGATAGTACAAGAAAAGAAAACTTACCATCACTTTTTTTTTGTTTTTTTAGGTGCTTTGTTTCAACGCATAGTTACCCTATGTACAACAGAAAAAAAACTCTACCTGGTCCTGAGCCATTCTCACAATTGTTGGCATACTTGAGCCCATTGTTGCAGCCCCTGTGTCAATCCATCTCATTGTTGGTCTTCCCCTTTTCTGCTGAACCTCTGCTTTACCCAGCATAATATCCTTCTCCAGAGACTAGTCCCTTCTGACACATGAGAGGAAAAAGTCAGGGCATTCTGGTTTCTAAGGAACATTCTGGATGTACTTCCTACAAAGCAGATTTCTTCATTCTTCTAGCAGTCCATGGTCCATTCAATTTACTTCACCAACAATACAGTTCAAAGGCATCAATTCTTCTGTGGTCTCTCTTATTTGTTTAGCTGTTTCTCAGGTTATTCACTTAGTATACAGATTAAATAAATATGGTCAAAGAATACAACCTTGATGTGCATCCTTCCTGATTTTATAAACTGTGCTGTATCCCCTTGCCCTGTTCCAAAGACTACATCTTGTCCTATGTCCAGGTCCTCATGAGCACAATTAAGTTTTCTAGAATTCCTGTTATTTGTAATCTTATCCATAATTTGTTATGATCCACATAGTTGAATTCCTTTGCATAATCAATAGGATACAGTTAAATATATTTCTCATATTCTTTACTTTTAGCCAACACCCATCTGACATCAGCAGTAATATCCCTTCTTCTGCACCTTCATCTGAATCTAGCTTGAATTTCTGGCTTTTCCCAGAAAAGTCAATGCACTACTGCAAACCTTATTGAACTATTTTTAGCAAAATTTCACTGACATTAATAATTAATTATATAATTTTAAATATTTATATTGAATCAACTTTCACAAATATGAATCTCTTCTAGTCAGTTGGCCAGGAAGCTGTCTTCAAATGTCTTGACATAAATGAGTGAATGCTTCCAATGCTGCCTCAATTTGTTGAACAGATATTATTCAATCAGTTCCTGGAGGCTTGTTTTTCACCAGTTCCTTCACTTCAGCGGGGGTTTGTCTTCAACACCATCAGTTCTTCTTCAACACCATCATACACTAACTTCTGAAATAGTTGAATAGCCAATAGTTCTTTTTGGTACAGTAATTCTGTGTATTCCTTCTATCTTCTTTTGATATTTCCTGCATCATTCAATATTTTGCCCATAGAATCCTTCTGTGTCACAACGTGAAGGTTGAACTTTTTCTTCAGTTCTTTCAGATTGAGAAACGCTGAGTACATTCTTCCCCTCTGATTTTCCAACTCCAGGTCTTTGCACATTTCATGATAATACTTGACTTTGTGTTCTGGAGCTGCCCTTTGAAGTCTGTTCAGCTCTTTTACTTCATAATTTCATCCTTCACTTTAGCTACTTTGTGTTCAATAGCAAGTTGCAGAGTCTCTTCTGACAACCATTTTGGTCTACACTTCCTTTCCTGTCTTTTTAATGATCTTTTTGCTTTTTCATGTATGATGTCATTTCACAACTCCTCTAGTCTTCAGTCACTGGTGTTCAATGCTTCAAATCTATTCTTCAGATGGTCTCTAAATTCTGGTTGGATATACTCAAGGTCATGCATTGGCTATCATGGACTTGTTTTAATTTTCATCACCTTCAACTTGAACTTTCATAGGAACAATTGATGATCTGTTCCACAGTCAACTTCTGGCCTTGTTCTGACTGATGATATTGAGCTTCTCCAGTGTTTATTTCCATAGGTTCAGTCGATTAAATCCTTATGTATTCCATTTGGTGAGATACACATATATAATCTCCATGTTTGTTGCTGAAAAAATGTATTTGCAATGAATAAGTCACCCTTCTTGTAAAATTCTATCATGGAATCTCCAGAAACATTTCCATCATGAAGGCCATATTTTCCAATTATCAATGCTGCTTCTGTGTTTCCAACTTTCGTATTCCAATCACCAGTAGATGTCAATACATCTTTAATGTGTGTTTGGTCAATTTCACAGTGCAGAAATTGGTAAAAGTCTTCATCTTTGGTTTTAGTGGTTGGTGCATAAATTTGAATCATAGTAGTATTACAGGTTTATTTTGTAGGTGTATGGACATTATCCTATCACAATAGCAATGAACTTTAGGATAGATCTCTAAACATTCTTTTTAAAGATGAAAATGGGATGCTCTTCCTCTTTTATTTGTTTCTTCTGGCATGTAGACCATATGCTTGTCAGATACAGAAAGGTTAATCCTAGTCTATCTTAGCTCACTGATACCTATGATATCAAACTTAATGAGTTCCATTTAATGGTGGGCAATTTTCAATTTTTCCTAGATTCATACTTCATATATGCTACATTCTGATTATTATTGGAAGTTTGGAGCTGTTTTTTATCATTTTGAGTTATGCCACATGAACAGATGATAACACAAAAACTTTACTCCATCTACTTCTTTAAGATTGATGCTGTCTGAGGAGGTGGTTCTTCCCAGTTGTATTTTGAGTGCCATCCAACTGGAATGGCTCATCCTCAGGCACTATATAAGATAGTTTTTTCCCTGCTATTTATAAGGTTTTCAATGTCTAGTTTTTTAGGTGCACTTGCACACATCTTGCTTCCTAGTCTATCCCAGTCCGGAAGTTCTGCTGAAATCTATGCAACGTGGATGATCCTGCTGGTATTTGAAATGCTAGTGGCAAAGCTTCCAGCAACACAGCAACTTACAAACTACCACAGTACAACAAACTGACAGACAAGGGGGGTCACATCAATACCCCTTAACCAAATATTAACCAACAAAATTCAGTAATATATAAGAGAATTATACGGGAGAAAGTGGGATTTTCCAAGAATTTAAAACTGGTCCAATATTCAAATATCAATCAATGTAATCTGCCTAATTATCAGATTAAAGAGAAAAAAAAAAAAACTTATGATTACTTCAATTTATTCAGAAATTGTATTTGACAAAATTCAACACTCATTAAATACAGATTTGAAAACCATAATAGAGATGAAATTTCCAAACTCAATATAGGCCATCTACAAAAATATATGCTAATTCTCACTACTTTTAATCAACATAGTACTTGAAGTTCTAGCCAGTGCAAAAAAGTGAGGAAACAGAAACTGAAATATCTATGTCTGAAAATAAGAAATAAAAATTCTGCCTATTTACACAATATGATTACCTATAAGAAATCTATTAAAATACTCCAGTAACTAATTAGTGAGTTTAATGCTATCAAAAATACAAAAATCAATTATACTTATATACACTAGCAATGGTGGAAACATATGAACAACTAAGCAATAATACATCATTTACAATTAAAAAAAAAAAAAAAAAAAAACGTAAATCTAACCAATCATGTCCGTGTCTTGTAAGCTGAAGATGATAAATGCTGATGAAGTAACTCAAAGATTTAAATAAATGAAAACACGTACTGTTTGGGACTTGCAAGTTTAAACATAGTGAAGATGTTGTGGTTGTTGTTGTTATATGCCATCGAGTTGGCCCCGACTCATAGCGACCCCTCCTTGGGTTTCCGAGGCATTATCACTACGGAAGCAGGATTGCCCAACCTTCCTTCCGAGGAGTGGCTGGTGGGTTTGAACCGCCAGTCTTCTGGTTAGCAGTCAAGTGCCTTAGGCATTATGGCTATATAAGTTTAACACATTTCCTATCAAAATTTCAGAGAGATTTTTTGGAAGTAAATAGTTATTCTACAATTTATGTTCATAGGCAAAGGAAGTAGAAAAGTTAATACAATTTTGATGAAGAAGAATAAATCAAGAAGAAACATTTTACCATATTTCAAGGTTCATTATAAATTGACAATAATCGAAACTGTGTGGTATTGGTAGAGGTAAAAACACATATTTCAAAGGAACAGAATAGACAACCTAGAAATAGATGCACAGAATTATGCCAAATAGAGCAACCCCTCCTTGGGTTTCTGAGGTGGTATCTCTACAGAAGTAGATTGCCCAGTCTTCCTTTTGAGGAGTGGCTGTTGGATTTGAACTGCCACTCTTCTGGTTAACAGTCAAATGCCTCGGGCACTACACCACCAGCGCTCCTTTTTTTTTTTTTTTTCATTTTTGAAAAAGGTACAAAAGTAATTCAATGGAGGAAGTAGACTTCCAAAAAAATGTTTTGGAGCAATTGGAAATTTATAGATAAATAAAGAAAAATAAATATACTTTGAGCTAAATCTCACACCTTCTACAAAAATGAAGCAAAATGATGTAAGATGTAAATATGAAGCTTAAAACTACAAAACTTTAGGAAAAATAAAATGTGGAAATCTCCTGGATTTAGGAATAGGCAAAGGGTACATAGACTTGATAGCAAAAACACGATCCAAAAAAATAAATAAAATGGTCTATGAACAACTTGACTATTTATTTATTTATTTATTTATTACTGTGACTTGGGTGAAAGAGCAAATTCACTTTCCATACAGCAGTTCACATACACTTTGTCTCATGACATTGACTGCAATCTCCCACAATGCAACAGCTCCCTTTCCACTTCTTCCCCACAGCTGGCTCTTCTCTGAGTCCTTCCCTCCATGCACTCCTGCCCCCTGAGCTGTCTCCCTGTGCATACACAGCCCTTCTATTCTCCCAAGATTGATCTCTTCAAAGACTATATCTACCTAATGTAAATATTCAGCTCCTAAGCCTGTCTTTTGTTTGGCTGGAAGCCACAGGAGTGCCTTAAATTGCAGACCTGAAGGGCAGCTAGGGACCATAGTCTCAGGCATTATTATTATTATTTTAATGATTTTGAGTTTTGTTCTACATTGTTCTCCCACTCTATCCAGGATCTCCTACATAGATTCCCCTGAGGGTGGTTGACAGTGGTAGCTGAGTACCATCCCTCTCCTCACCTAGATCTCTGCGGCTGACTCCTTAATCTTTCTGATCCCCTTGACCTTTTCTGTCCTTTCCCTGCTCTCCTGTCTTGCCTTTTTTAGGGCATGGCCTGGGTTCCCTATCTTCACCTTGATTTCTGTGGCTGACTCCTCAATCTGTCCCAATCCCCTTGACCTTTTGTATCCTTTCCCTGCTCTCCTTCCTTGCCTCTAAGGGGCATGGCCTGGGTTTCCTCTTCTCACCTGGATCCCTGTGGCTGACTCCTCCTGCTAGTCATTAGGGAAATGTAAATTAAAACTACAATATGATACTATTGCACACATACTGTTGTTGTTGTTGTTGTTAAGTGCCATTGAGTCAGACCCGACTCATAGCAACCCCTCCGTGGGTTTCCGAGGCAGTATCACTATGGAAGTAGATTGTCCTATCTTCCTTCCGAGGAGTGGCTGGTGGGTGTGAGCCACCAGCCTTCTGGTTAGCAGTCAAGTGCCTTAGGCACTATGCTACCAGAACTCCTACACACATATTAGAATCTATAAAATAGAAAATATTGACTCACTCAAAAACTTGTGATGGTGTAAAGAAACTGGATCACACACATTGCTGATGAGAATGTGAAATGGTACATCCACTGTAGAAATACGTAGCTTAAATATATATAATCATGAATTTGGTTACATACTTTCTGTGAGACTGTATGAAGATAATTCTTCTTAATATAGACTCTCCCATTTCATACAAAAATTAGAGAATGGAAAAGCTCTCACCTTTGTTTCCTGTTTTCTCTGGGAATGAAGGAATTAAAAGGAAAGATGTGGCTGTTAGTGAATGTCAAATGTAAATTTTTACTTAAAATATTTAAATTAAGGAGCTCCAAGTTAAAGAATACACTTGTCGCATTCAAACAGAAGAATTTTAAAGATGTAAACTTCCATAATTGATGTAGAATTTATATCTTTCAAAAATCCAAAACAACATTATTCAAATAAGTTGGAAAGTATTTTATCATAACCTGACAGTCGAGACCTAGAAAAGAAGTTCTCACTCATCTTGGATTCCACCTCATCTATACCATCACAGTAGAGTTAATTCAGACTTATAGCAACCCTGTATACAAAATAGAACTCCCTCACGGGATTTTCACTTTTGTAAAATTTGTGGATGCAGATAATTTTCTCTCATCAAGCAACTGGTTCAAACTGCTGACTTCTCCTTTAGCAGCCAAGTGGTATAACTATTGTGCCACTAAAATTCTTGTTTTATATATAAGATGTAATAATATCACCAGTGCAAAATACTCATCATGATTTGGGTACAAATGAGCATAATATAACTCAGATGATTATTTTTCCCATGAGTGAATATGAACTCAGCAGAAATTAATTTTCTTACAGATAACAACCCTTTACATAATCCTGTTATTTTGATTAGTGTTTTGAATACTATAAAAGGACAAAAAGCAGAAAATGTCACACATATGGTATCTCAATATGGGATTCAGATTGCATATCAGATAAAGTGAAGCACATGTCAATAAAAGTATTTTATTTTCTTTCTGTTGCTTAGTTTCTGGATCATGACAGATGATGCTCTAACAGAATGAACTGAGCACTTTGTGCAGAAGTATTGGCATAAATTTCATTTTGTTACCTTTAAATTCCTCAAGAGATTCTAGTCAAAACATATATGATATCACAGATAAAAAGGTACAGTGGAGATTTGATAAAATATACATAATTCAATTTAATTTACTTTAAATGTTCTCTTAAAATTATCGGCTCATTCTGTTTTGAATATAAATTTTAGATGCAAGTCCATAACTCTGCCCTTTTTTCAAGAAACCATTTTAAATATTCATTACTGTCATTGTGAAACTTCAAAGATACTTCTTGAAATATAATGGAGGCCAAAAACTAAAAATATAATAATAATCATTTATATAAATATGAAATAATCATTATTATCTTCAGATTTTAAAGGAGTTAGAAAGAAGATATAGAAACAAAATTAAATATTTAAGTGCTGTTTTGCACTAGATTTTCTCTTCTCTTCCTTGGAAATATTCCAGACATCCCATCATCCAAGTGCATGTATGATGATGAACATTGCATTTGTAATGCAACAAACAAAATTATACTGGATATGACATGAAAAAGTTAAAATATTGAAATGATAAATGAATCAGAGTATTAACATATTTGGAATTATGGAACATAAATTGTAAAGGGAGGAGAAAAACAATAAATTCCAAAAGAAGTGGAAATGATATACAGGAAAGAAAGAAAACTATTACGTTGTTTTAATCAAAATTGAGCATATCAATTGTCAGCATAAAACAGTTCAAACACTCCCATCTGTTAATTTTATTTGCCTTTTTATTGACAAAATATACACAAGATTAGTTAAAATAGTTTGAGGTTTTGATGTTGAATTAATATACCATAGGGACAATATTGGGAGCTCTGGTAGCACAGTGGCTAAGACACTTGCCTGCTAACCAGACGGCTGGTGGTTCAAACCCACCAGCCACTCCTCGGAAGGAAGGTTGGGCAATCCTACTTCCGTAGTGTTACTGCTTCGGAAACCCAAGGAGGGGTCGCTATGAGTCGGGTTTGACTCGACGGCACATAACAACAACAACAACAACAGTGACAATATTAACATGGAAATTATGTAAAAAATAAATAGCAATTGATTTATATAGAATGACAGAAATTGACTCTTCTCCAATGTGTGTATGTAAATGTAACATAACTCTGCAAGGATGTTAATTCATAAAAAAGTAGAATAGTTTTTATTTAACAGGAGTCTGTGTATGTTTAACATTTAACTAAGCCTTAAAATGTTTTTTTCTAAAATAGGTATTTTTGTGATACAATTTTTTTCTACATATTTTGTTTTAGCAGCAGCATCATAAAATTTAGATATATTTAACTTTCATTGTCCTGCACTTAGAAAGAAATATTTTATAATTTATCATTATTTAAAATGTGAGATATTTAGGAATTTACCATTCAGTTATGAAATATGTAAAGAATTTTCTGAAATCTTCTATTTATGAATTCTATTTTAATTCCTCATACTAAATCTTTTACAAGTTAATTGATCATTTAAATAAAGATAATAAAAAAAAGTTATTGTGGAATTTATCACAAGATGTAAGTAAAATACAAAATGAGGATGGCACTGGACTCGGTAGTGTTTCGTTCTGTTGCACGTAGGGTCACTATGAATTGGAGCCAACTTGATGGCACTAACAACATTTTAATTTCAGTTTTGTCAGAGAACATATATACATACATATATATATATATATGTATATTTGTATATGTATATTTGTATATATATTTATATATGTATTTATATATATATTTATTTGCCTTGATTATTTTATACTTACAAAAGCTTTTTTTTATTGTCCAAATAAATATATCTTATTATCTTGGTAAATATTTTATGTGGAGTTGAAAAGAATGTTTATTGTTCTCTTCTTTGGTGAAAAGTTCTATATATATATAAATTAGGTCAAATTGTTGTTAGGTGACCTCGAGTTGATTTTGTTTTGAGTGTCAGACTACAACTGCCCCATAGGGGTTTGTTGGCTGTGATCTTGTGGAACTGCATTGCCAGTTCTTTCCCCCACAGAGCTGTTGGGTGGGTTCAAATGGCATTTAGTGGTAGAGGTCAAAGAGGTTGTTAAACTTCCTATAATGCAAAGAATAGCTCCCCATAGCATATAATTATTTAATCTTATAGTGCCAAGGTTGAAAAAACTCTGGTTTACACCATTAATCTTTACCTTACCACATTTTCTTTTGGAGTGATATAATAATAATTTATGTATAGTGCACACATCTTAACCCATTGACCCACTTACTGCCTTTAGGTAACTGTTTGCGTATATTTTACGTACACATAAGTGATAAACTCCACAATAATTTTTATTATCTTTGCTTAAATAATCAATTAACTTTAAAAATATTAATAATGAGAAAAAGTTTATTTAGTATTTATATAGCTATCTGGTACAGTAAAGGGATGGGGGTAATAACAATATCATTATGTATGCAGCTTCAGTAAGGATAATGCAAATTTCCATCAGCACAATGCTGCTTCCCATGAGATGATGGTCAGTCAGACACATGTGCACTCTCCAAATTTTCACAAATTCTTTTGCCAATTTATTTTTACCATCCATCACCACTCTCTCCTTCTTTTCTGGGTTTGACAATCTATTACAATGTCCACACAGAACTCTGAGACAGTAATTAGAGTTAAGTATCTACTCTATTCTCTTACTGTTCTGTTGTTTCTGATGAGATATCTACTGTCATCCTCATCTGTGTTCCTCTGTTTTTGCTTAGGGAAACTTTTTCTCTGACTATTTTCAAGATTTTTTTTTGTTTACAACCATTTTAGAAAAATCTGATTTGATGTGTCCTATTGTAGTTCTCTGAAGTATTCTTATGGCATGATTTTATTGAGTCTCTTGAATCTATAAGTTTATTGTTTTCATTACATTTGGGATATTTTCAGCCATTAATTCTTCAAATATTTTGTTTCCCTGTTTTCTTCTCACAGCTCGCTGACTTCTTATCTTTTTTCTTTTAGTTTCATTTATCTCTCTATATATCAAAGGTTTTTGGCTGAAAGCAAAGAATACCAGAAAGATGTTTACTTGTGTTTTATTGACTATGCAAAAGCATTCGATTTTGTGGATCATAATAAATTATGGATAACATTGAGAATAATGGGAACTCCAGAACACTTAATTGCACTCATGAGGAACCTGTACATAGACCAGGAGGTTGTTGTTAGAAAAGAACAAGGGGATAGTTCATGGTGTAAAATCAGGAAGTGAGTGTGTCAGAGTTGTATCCTTTCACTATACTTATTAAAACTGTATTCTGAATAAGTAATCTGAGAAGTTGGACTATATGAAGAAGAATGTGGTATCAGGATTGGAGGAAGGCTCATTAACAACCTGCAATACACAGACAACATAATTTTGTTTGTTAAAAGTGAGGATGGCTTGAAACACTTACTGATGATGATTGAAGACTACAGTTTGTAGCATGGATTATACCTCAATATAAAGAAAACAAAGATCCTCACTCATTGGTGAGTCGAAACTGGGGTCTTACAGGCATTCAAGCAACCATCTAAGATACAGCTAATGATCTCCTGTTGTCAGAAGTTAAGAAGAGTGCAACAAAACCAAGGGCATTTGGAAGCAATCAGCCCTAGGACATGATGGACTTTGAGACCGGAAGAACTAGATAGAGCCCAGCTACCAAATCCAGCCACTCAGGACAGGATCAAAACTGGAGATACTGGATAGAGTGGGAGGAAAAATATGGAACAAAATGCAAAAACACAGTAATGACCAGAATTACTGGTCAGATGGAGTCTGGTGAAACCCCAATACTATGTCCCTCAGATACATTTTGGGCCTGTAATCAAACTAACTCCCAGGGATTGGCTCTCAGCCCAATAGTAAATAAGATGTACACTCAGACCACTCAACGCAGGGTGCACACTCACATACTCTATGAAGATGCATCCCTTGGAGAAATCAACCATGGGGCACCAAGGGACAACATTCAGATGGAGGAAATGCAGGACATACAGGAGTGCATAGCTACGAGGGGTAGGGGTAGGGTTTCCTGGGCAGGGAGGGGAGGAGATTAGGTTAAGGTTGGGGATGGTAAATGGGGAGTGGAACTAAAATAAAGAAAAAAACAAAATCCTCACAACTGACCAATAAACAGCATTGAAATGGAGAATAGATTGAAGTTGTCAAAGGCTTCATATTACTTGGTTCTATAGTCAACACCAATGGAAGCAGCAGTCAAGACATCAGACAATGTATTGCACTGGGAAAATCCGCTGCAAAAGGCCTCTTTCAAGTGCTTAAGAGCAAATATGTCTCCTTGAAGACTAAGGTGTGGCTAACCCAAACCATGGTATTTTCAATCATCTCATATGCATATGAGAACTAGACAATGAATAAGGACAACTGAAAAAGAGTTGATGCTTTGGAGTTGTGGTGTTGAAAAAGAATATCGAGAGTACCATGGACTGGCAAAAGAACTAACAAATCTGTCTTGGAAGAAATGCAGCTACAATGCTCTTTGGAAGCAAGAAAGGCCAGACATCATCTCACCTACTTTGGTCATGTTATCAGAAGTGACCGTTCCCTGGAGAAGGATATCATGGTTGGTAAAGTCAAGGGTCAATGAAAAAGGGGAAGGACCTCAACAAAATGGACTGATACAGTGGCTGCAATGATGGGGTTAGGTATAGCAAAGATTGTGGTACTGGCACAAGATTGGGCAGTATTTTGTTCTGGGTCATAAGGTCACTGTGAGTCAGAGACCACTCGACGGCACCTAACAACAACTATATATATCATTTTTATTAGTTTATATTGCTATTTTAAAAGTTCATTAATCTTTATTTCTGCAATGTCTAATTGATTATAAATAATATTATGTGTATTTTCATTATAGAAATTCTATCTTTCATCACTAGAAGATTAATCTGTTGGGTAATTTTTTTTTTCCTTCCATGTCTCTACTGACCTTTCTCAACATATATAAAAACATGTGATAACTTACTTGACATTTTCGGCTGATGATTCCAACATCTGTGCCATCTCTGGCTTGAATTCAATTATTTTTTTCCCCACATTATGGTTCATATTTTTGTGCTCCTTTATATTGTTATTAATATTTTATTACATGTGTGACATTGTAAATTTTATGTTTTAGTGCCAGATATTTGTCCCTGGTTCACACAAATGGTTAATACTGGGCTACTAATCAAATATTTTGGGGTTCAAAATCACCAGGAGAGGCCTCAGAAGTAAGTCCTAGTGATCTGCTTTTGAAATGCCACAGCCTTAAAGGCACTATAATGCAATTCTATCCTGTACACATGGAATTGCAATGAATCAGACTTGAATCAGCAGAAAATAACAACAACATAAATAGTTTTGAATTTTGTCTTGGGATATAGTTAAATTAATTGGAAACAGTTTAATTATTTTAGTTCCTGACTTTATTAATTGTTAGGTGGAACCCAGACAGAATTTAGTCTAGGGATCATTATCCTGACTACTGAGGCAATATCTTTTTGAGACCATTTCCCAATGTACTATGAACTATATAAGGTCTTCCTTTGTGATCAACAGGTACTGTTTCTTTTAATCCTTCCTGGTAATGTTCTCCATGTCCTTGAATAATTTCCTCATAGGCAATGTACCGATCAACAATTTCCTGAATATTCAGTGGGAACTAGTCTTCCTTCTCATTGCAATCTGCTCCTATTCATTATTACATCCTACAACTGTATCTGTCATGGTTTGCTGGACCCTGAGCACTAGTTTCTCACTCCTTGTGACTCCATGCTTTACTTAATGTCCTTAACACTGTGCTATATCCTGAAATAATACCAATGCAGTACTTAATAATAGATATAATCTAATTTGTTTCTTGTCCAAGGAATCAACATCTTTTATTATACAATACAACTTTATCACTTTATCTTGAAAAACATTGTGTGTGTGTGTGTGTATACACGCACACACATACATACATATATATATATATTTGTGGAATGAGTGTTATCATTGCTGATGTCAGATGGATCTTTGTTGAAAGCAAAGAACCACAGCAAGACATTTACCTGTGTTTTTTTGGCTAGGCAAAACCATCCAACTGTGTGTAGGGGGGGAAAGAAAAAGAAAAAAAAAAAAAATATATATATATAATTATTCTGAAGAATGAGAACCCAGAACACTCAATTTTGCTCATGAGGAGCCTGTACATAGACCAAGAGTCTGTCATTCATACAGGACGAGGAGATACTACATGGCTTAATATCAGGAATGGTATGTGTCAGGGTTGTATTCTTTCACCATACTTAGTCAATCTGTATGCTGAGCATGTGATCCTAGAAGTCAGACTATATGAAGATCATGGCATCAGGATTGAAGGAAAAATCATTAACAACTTATAATATGCAGATGATGCAATCTTGCTTCCTGAAAATAAAGATGACTTGAAGCACTTAATTGATAAAGATTAAAAGCTACAGTCTCCAATGTAGGCTACATCCCAACATAAAGAAAACAAAAATCATCACAAGTGGACCAATAAGCAATAAATAGAGAGAAAACACTGATTGTCAAAGATTTCATTTTAATTGGACCAAAAATCAACACCCATGGAAGCAGAAGTCAAGAAATAAGACATCATATAGCCCATCTGTGGCAAAAGATTTCTTTAAAGTTTTGAAGAGCAAAGGTGTCATTTTGAAGGCTAAGGTGTTCCTAACTCAAAGCATGGTATTTTCAGTGACCTTATAAGCACATGAAAGCTGAACAATGAATAAGAAAAATCTCAGAATTGATTTGAATTTTGGTGTTGGCAAAGAATACTGAAAATACCATGGACTTCCAGAAGAACAAACAAATCTGTCATGGCAGATGTGCAGTTGGAATGCTCCTTAGAAGCAAGAAAGGCTAGACTTCATCACATCAAATTTGGTCGTGTTCTCATAAGGGACCAGTGCCTGGGGAAGGATATCATGCCTGGTAAAGTAGAGAGTCAGCGAAAAAGGGAAAGACCCTCAATGCGATGGATTGACATGGTGGCTGTGACAATGGGCTCAAACGTAGCAAGGATGGTGCAGATGGCAGAGTGTTTCCTTGTGTTATACACAGGTTCACTGTGAGTCAAAGCTGACTTCACAGCACTTAACAACAACAACAACAATATATTGTTTTTGTTTATTTGTTTGCTTTGGGCAGGAGTGAAAATCTATCCCATGTTACACATATTCTATTTAAAAGTATTTTTTTTTACATTGAAAAATTAAAGTGGTTAAGAAGAGAGGGTAAGAAACTGTGTTTTTTGCCAGTCATACATCTTTTTATGCACTGGAAGATTTAGAACTGTGCTATTAAGATGTAAAACATGTTGACTTCCATTAACATTTAAAAAGAGAAAGAAAATAACTTGAACTAATTTGAAGAATATCTACCACTCTTAGGAGACTAAATTTCCCAACTTTAAAGACAGTGCAATGCGTCAAAGGGTGAAATCCCAAACAGGGCAACATCATGACTTTAGCCATCTAAGCAGCGTGGTATCCTGAAAGTTGTCTTGTCATGCTGGAAGGTCAGGTTCAGAGGCTGACCAGTGAGACTTCTCCCCACAGAGAGAGAGAAAAAGAGTGGCAGAAGTTTTCTGCACACTGTGAAGGTGACTTTGTTCTCAGTGTGAGATCAGGGTGGTCACAGCTCTCTAGGCTGAACTTGCTGTAAGCCTATCTATAATGCTTATCCAGGGGGCAGAAAGATGAGTTTGGCCCTAGCCTTTTGTTCCTCCTCATGACCTGGTATCAGGAGTTCAATGCTGACCAAAAGGAAGGAGAAAAGGACAAGGTACACCAAATGCCTGCTTACCCTTGGCATATTATTTTCTCATAAGGAGAATAAAATCATGACAAAATTCTAAGCAATATCATGAAATAGGAGGGGAAAAGGGAAATTAAATAGAGTTCTAACACCAAAGTTGTAGATATAGGGCCTTTTTCTTAAGAGTTTATCTGGGTCATTGCCTCTAAAACATGTTAAAAGCCAAGTCTATGACTTGTTTTGTCAGTTTTATAGTTCAGACATTGTAAGTATATTATATTACCAAGTACTATTAGTACACTGATCAATGTTTGTATGCCCATGTATTTGTAGAATGGCATTGACTGATTTTATTTTAAAAAGATTCTCAGCAATTTTTAAAATGAGTTTTTATCATTATCTTTCCTTTTACATCATTGTATATATGCATACAGACATGTGTTTGTATGTGCTCGTGTTTGTATGTGCTCATGTATGTGAGTATATGTAATGAAATCTTTTTGAAACGTGATTATCTCTCATATTTTCTGGCTTCTTTTATTTATTATTTCATTTCAAATTGGTGACAAGTCCTACTGTTTAAAGCCTTTTACAATAACCTGGCTAACTTTCTTTTCCTAAGCTTTACTTGTTGTAACACTTGATTTTGTTCATAAGCTGAAGTTTGTTTTCTCCACTGTTAAAAATCACTAGTGTTTTCAGGAGCAGACAGTGACATTTATGTGTCAGCCAACTGGCTGATTTGTTTATCTCTAAATCAAAATAGCCTGGAAAGATTTGGGTGTTCCTTGAGCAATGACATAGTGCTGTATTTGACTGCTAACCAGAAGGCTGGTGGTTCAAACCAACCATCCACTCCTCTGAGGAAGGTTGGGCAATCTACTTCTGTAGTGATACCACCTCAGAAACCCAAGGAGGGGTCGCAATGAGTTGAATCCAACTCAAGGGCAATGAGTTTGATTATCGTTTTTGAGCAATGACATAGACAATTTAGGCTATCAATACAAGGGGAATGCTGGTGGCACTGTAAACATCACAAAACTATAATGTAAGTGACCTAAACACATGGCAAATTACTATAGTAACATTTTGGTCTTTTAGAATTTTATACTGACTAGATAGAATAGCTTTTCTTTTCTTTTCTTTTTCTTTCCCCATCCAAGGGTACTACTTTAATCCTTGTTACTTTAAATCTCTGATGAGTTTATTCCTATTCTTTGAGAACTGTATGATAATTGGCTAATAGGAAATTTATACTAGCCCTTATGAACTTAAAGTATATAATGTAAATTTGAAAAATGAGTTTCTATAAACATATTACCTATTCTATATGGTGTTAGATAGAACTTTATGAAATTATTGCTTTGGTCATTGTTAAACTATAAAAATGATAATTTCATGTTGTCCAACCAGATACTTCAAAGATTATTATTTCCTTTCAAAGAGTTAATAAAATATAGTGCATCACACAGAGAACACTAAGTCATGAAAGATTTAAAACTTAGTTTGATCCTAAGATCCTGGAAAACAAATATCATTTTATTCTATTTGAAGTTTGAAAAAATAATATTCTGGCATGCCTGGCATAGCATAGACTATTTGGCTTTCTTAGCTAGCTGCATAAATTGGTGTGATTAAATATATGTTCTTTTTTTTTTTTTTTTTTAACCTTTTTTCCTGGAAATCTCTTGACACTCAATGGCATAACATCTCCAAGTTTCATGCTGTCAGACAGTCACATTGGCACTGTCAGGCAAAAGGCTAATGAGTTTGAGATGGTCCTAAAATAAGGACTAAAACATTTGGGAGGCTGGCAGATAGCATTAAATAAATGGGAAATAATCAGCTCTAGAGCAGTTGATTAGGAAAGAGGGCAGATTTTACTTGCAAATTGAACATAGTTGGCAGGTTAACCTGAGCAGGTCTCAGTGCTATTGAAATCTCATAATGGTTCTTTGTGACTGCTTTCTCCTAAGCTTTGACATTTTATAATTAAATGCATTGTTTCTTTTTAAAATGATGGGTCATTTAAGAGGTAAAACCTTTAAAAAACTGCTAAAATACTTTCATTAGGATAGTTTCAAAAGTATTATTAGCCTAAAATGAAGTCAGCAGATAATCTTTTAGTTTTCCCTTTTCTAGTCTGTACCAGGCTGCTTTCTTTTTTCTTTTTAACCATTAAATATCAGAAAAACAAGTAATTAAAAAAAAAAAAAAATTACAATTATATTTCTTTATTCAATACCTCCTAAACATCAGAGTTTAATTTGAATTCTTGTCAGTTATATTAAATCTTTTTTGTTTAAACCTTATAATTTTAAATTTTGATTGACAGAAAAAAAATACTGAGAATATTTGTGAAAAAATAAGTGTATATGGACTACAAGAAGAAAATCTCTTATTCTTAAATTTTATGGAACATATACAGCTATTTCATTAAAATCTGAGGAAAATTATTCAATATTTATTTATTATATATAGAATGATTATTCCTATTTTTTGAATATCAGAGAAACTTTATTAAGATAAATTCAATATTTGAAAATTCAGATTGACATTTAATATGGCATGATATTGAGATATGACATTTTTAGATTTTCTTTGATATATTATGAGTAAAGAAAGTTAAATTGTGTCTGTTCTGTACCTGTAATTATGTGGAATTATGTTAATAAGACTAACTAGAATGTGTTGAACATTAATGATTAATGGTAAGAAAGATCATAAAAAGTTTAATAGAATTCAAAACTAGATTGAATCTTTTTATATCCAGTAATAGAAAGGATTCATGTCAATAAATGGAAAAAAAAAAAAAATGCTAATAGCAACACCAATAAGGATGATGACCAAGATTTGTTGTTGTTGTTGTTATGTGCTGTTGAGTCGCACCCGACTCATAGTGACCCCTTGTTGGGTTTCCGAGGCAATATTATTATGGACTATCTTCCTTCCGAGGAGTGGGTGGTGGGTTTGAACCGCCAGCCTTCTGGTTAGCAGTCTTAAGCACTATGCTACCAGAGCTCCCGACTAAGATTTAGAGTTCACTAAAAATTTCAAGCCATTGATAGTTCTACATTATAAAAAGTTAATATTATAATATTCTGTTATAATATTCTGTTATATAATAGTCTGTCATCAATTGAGTTGTGTTCCCCCAAAATGTTTCAATTTGCCTGGACCATGATTCTTAGTGGTTTGGGAATTATATAACTATATAATTTGTCAGTTATAATGATGTGATCATCTCCCGTGATGTGAATTGATGTCGTCAGTCTATCAGTTTTAAGGTGTTAGTTTGAAATGCAACACCCTTACTCAGTTCATAGCCTGGATTCAATGTAAGGGGAAATTCCCTGAGGTGTTACCCACAACAACCTGGGGTGTCACTTGCAACAATTTTGTCTTACAAGAGATAAAATGAGAGAGAAGCATGAAGAGGTAGAACCTTAGTGTCTCTAACAAAGAAGAAGTGGGAGCAGAATGTATCCTTTCAACCCTGTGATCTCTGTACTGACAATGTCCTAGACTCAGGGGAAGATTGATGCCAAGACTCATGTAGATTGTCATGTTATGACAGAAACAGAGATGTTGAAAGGATACAAGGACCTTCTTCCAGTGCTAACAGAGAAAGAAAGCCTTCCTCTAGAACTTGCACTCTATGTTCAGACCTCTAATCTCTTAAACTGTGAGATATTAAATTTGTTTGTTAAAGCCACCTACTTGTGGTATTTCTGTTATAGCAGCACTAGATAACTAAGACAACTTGGTATGGGGAATGGGTAGCTTCTCTGATAGAAACCAATTTATATAATGGTTTGGGAATTAGGTAAAGCAGAGAGGTTGGTATAGTGATAATCTGCCTGATAGTAAAAGCTTGGATTGACTTGAAGAGATTGTTGGTGGAATTGTAGAAGTCAAAAGCAATTTCAGGGAAGGCTCAGAATGAAGTGAGAAGAGCTGTTATTCTGGAGAATGTGATCATGACAAGAAACAACAGCAGAAAAATGGCAGAGCAGAACCAAGAAACCAGTGTAAGGCAGTGCTCCAGCCAACCCTCACCACAAGAATAGCTGAGTGCCTTCAAGTAATAGGCTTCTTGTCAGCATAGTGTGCCTGTGACCAATTCTCAAAGGAGCTAGGCTTGCTGACCTACAGAGTGAGAAAGTTGAATGTTTTCAAGCCAAGCCTTCCGGGTGGAGGGGGTGCATTATACTTATTATTATAGTGAAAAGAATACAAAACATGAGCATATAAAGAAAAGACACACAGAGGAAATTCTAGTAGAGTTTCCAGTGACTCTCAAAAAGTGAAAGTTACATTCTTGAGTACTATTATCTTTCCTAAATCAGGAAGTCTATGAGCTTCCATGTATAGACCCTTTACTGGTGCCTCATTAGGTAGGCATGATTGATTGAATCATACTCTCTTCCATCTTTAGGTCAGCTAATACAATGTGGCTGTGACCATCTACCATCTGAGTCACTTTATTAGGATAAACTCCCAGGTATTCTCTGGAGGTCTCCTGAAAGATATCTCACTCTCTGGGAGAATCTCCAGGTTGTAGAAATAATTTCTCAGAACCAAGAACAAAGACCAAATTCCTTGGGTAAATTAAATTCTTTACTCCACATCAGGAGACTGACTTCTCAAATAAAAGCAAACAAATTGACTCATCAACATTGATTTAGTCTCAATTATATGCAAGTTGTTATAAATAGTATAAAAAGTGGTTGATGGTATGAACTTACAGAGCTAAACAAAACATTATGCTTTCTGTGACATGACATAAAAATACTTAAAAAGGCAATTATACACAACACTTTCTGAATAATTTTAATTAGGTAGGAAAAACCCGCAACTATAGAGGATCCATAGAGTAGACTCTCGATCAGGACAGTGATGAAGAATATGGTTTCCAATGCACAATGAAGAACCTTATGGAAGTCCTGAACTTGGAACTGTTTTTTAAAATAAGGGTCTGCCAATAGATCTCTAGCTTTGCAGTATATTTTCATATGCACAAACTTCTAAAACACAAATGAGAAAATGATTGAAGAAGGAAGGAACTTTTTTTTGTAGACTTATACACCAAAAGGCAAGGTAAAGTACTCCTAGTAATATATACTATATGTGGGATACTCTGCAGTAGAATTTACATCTAATCATTTAAATGGTTTCTACTATCTACCATATATTCCCAAAATCAATTATGCAAACAAACAAACAAAAATAAAAAACTCACTGCCATTGAGTCAATTTGACTAACAGTAACCCTTGGGTTTCCGAAACAGTATCTCTATGGAAGTAGATTGCCGAATCTTCTTTCCGAGGAGGGGCTGTTGGGTTTGAACTGCCAGCTTCTGGTTAGTGGTCAAATGTTTTAGGCACTACACCACCAGAGCTCCCAAAATCAATTAAGGAAAATAAAAATTAGAATAAGATCATCCAAATACATGTCTACATAAGACATCAACTCTTGCCAGAACTCAGTGCTTTGAATTCAAAGGCTACTGAAGCACATAGTAACCAAATATATGCTGTCTAAAATGTGAACATAAGTTTAACATTTATTCATGTAAATATAATACTTCAAGTAATTATTTGAAATGCTCAATTACTACTGGAAAACAGCATCTATTTACTTTGTAAACATTTCCACAGAGTGTCTTAGTAAAAACAACTATACACATTAGGAAACTGCCTACATCTATAGCTATAACAGACAGAATAAACCACCACTCATAAAGAGGAAGAATAAGATGTTAGACCACACACTTATGGTTTCATTCACATTTATGTGAGAATGAATGTTCATATTTGTTTTATATGTATATTAAAACCATATGTAATCTATGGATTATTTTTTCTCATAAAATGGGACAATAACTAAAATAAATTATTGATATGTGTAATTGTGAAAAGGAATTTTGAAAAGAAAAAAAAAAAAAAAAACACTTCCAGAATGAGTGTAATTTTCTATGATACAAAATATAAAAAATGTCCCATTTCTCAGAAATATTAAACATTACATACATAATCATGACACTGCTAAAATAATTTCAAGATTTAAATATTATGAATCCTTCTCATTGAAATATCAAGAAAATGACAAATTTTCTTATCTTTTAAATAAAATATAAAGAGAGAGGAGACAAGATGGCATCCTGGTGATGCACTCAATTCTCTCCATCTACAAGTAATACTTGAAAAAGCAAGTCAAACAAATACAGATGATAATCCTGAAACTCTGAGTATCAAATGAAAGCATGAGGAATTGGGTTAAACACCGATTTGAAAAAGAAGAAGAATGAAAACAGTGATTGAGGAGAGCAATAGAACAGAGATTAGACAGAGTGGCCATTTTGAGAGTAGAAGGCAGCATACATGAGTGAGGAGATATCAACATCATGGAATGCCCATTAAGACAGAGACTCCATTAGCAAATCCGAAGTGAAACCATAACTACCACAACTGCCACCTACTCCCACACAGAACAGGTGAGTGCTACTACCTATTCCTGTACCACTGGACCGATAACAAATGGCGGACAAAATTTTCTTACTCTGCCCATGGCTGCTGTTCACAACCAATAGAGACCCATTCTCACACTTGCATCAGTTACTCCACTGACCCAGAGATAGGTGGGGAGGACCCAGTGCTACCAAACTAATGACCAAATAACATGTCTGCCTTTCCTAACTGGATGTATCAACATGAAGCAAAATAAAAAATCAAGGTGAAACAAACAAACGCACAAGCAAAAAATAAATACAAAAACTCCAAAATATCTCAGCAACAACAGACAACTTCAATCAAATAAAAAAACAGAATAAGATAGCTCAAGTAAGTAATCAAATTAAAGAATCAGGATATCTTACCTGAGGAAAAACAGGTAATAGAACCATCTGATAAAAAATTCAAAAGATCTATATATAGAGCCTTCCAAGAGATCAAGGAAAACTAAAAACGCAATCAAGAGGAACATCAAGAATACATTAAAATAATTCAGAAAAACAATATAAGAACAAAATGACAAAATAAAAAGACATTTAGAAACCATACCAAAAGAGTAATTAGAAATCCAGATTAACACCAAAATTTTGGAGACAGATAATACATTGGTAGGACAAAAGAGTAGAATCAAATCAATACAAGACATAATCAGCAAGTTAAATAATAAATCCTTTGACACCAATTTGTATGAGGAAAAATCAGAAGAAAAGAATGAACAAAGCCTAAAAATGATGTGGCATACTGTCAAGAGGAAAAATTTATGTGTGGCTAGAATTCCAGAACAGAAGATTAAAACAACAACAAACCCACTGGGAGAAATGTTGAACATTTACTAGGAAAAACCTTCCCCAATATCATGAAAGACTAGTAGATATCCACCCAAGAATCTCAATTAACTCAATATAGGATATACCCCAAAAGAAAGTCACCAAGACATAACATAATCAAACTTTCCAAAATTAATGATAAAGAAAGAATCTTGAGAGTAGCAGGGGAAAAATTAAATGTTACCTACAAAGGAGAACCAATAAGACAAAGTTCTTGTTTCTTGACAGAAATAGTGCAGCAAAGAAGATAATAGGATACCATATATAATACCCAGTAATATCTCAGAGAAATCACAATCTGACAAGGAAATGGTTCCCACAGTTGTGGAGGCTGGCAAACCTCAAATCTCTGGATCAGGCACCAGTCTGGAGGATTCCCCTCAGTTCTGTGGTTGCAGAGGCCGACTAACCCTAATCAGCATGTCAGACAACCGGTTGGTATCACAAGCCTCAAGGAACAGGGGGTGAGATGATGATATAGGAGCCAGAGAAAAAGAGTGAACTTTGTCAGATCATTCATATGTATACCTTCTAAGTAACTAAGGATAATGATTTGAGTCACAACCTCTAGTAAGGTGGGAGTCAAGACACATCCCATCCTTATTCTGCCTTATTAACACATAGAAAACTCACACCAAAATGGGACCAAAACTACATCTATAGAGGCTAAGATATACAATACATCACAAAAGGGAGGACTATGTCTAGAAGGGTCATATTAAATAATTCTCTGCATTGTACCTTTAATTTCTGTTTATGACAGCAGTAAATTCATAACTATGAATAATTACACTGAGTGAAAATGGATTAAATTTACTAGTCTAGAGAAAAAAAGTGGCAGAATGTATAAGAAAACAGTACTTATCAATATGTTGCCTACAAGAGACTCAACTTACCCACAAATATAAAGATAAATACTGAAGATCTAAACAACACAATTAACCAATGTGACCTCATAAACATATACAGTACACTCCACCCAATAGATACACAATACACATTCTTTTCCATTTAAAATGGATCATTCTCCAGAATAGAGTATATGTTAGACCATAAACCAAGCCTCATTAAATTTAAAAACATTAAAATATTACAAAGTATCTTCTCAGATAATATTATAAAATTATAAATAAAAAATAGGAAGATTGGAGGAAATAAATCAAATAAATGGAAACTGAATAGTACCCTGCTTAAAATCTACTGGATAACAGATGAAATAAAAAGTTAAATAAAAAGGCAAAATCCTAGAATCAAATGAGAATGAAGACACAGCATACCAAAATCTTTGGGACAACAGAGAAACTGTGCTTAAAAGTCAATCAATAGCAATCAATAAACACATCAAAAAATAAGAATCAAAATCAACAACTTAAGTCAACATCTCCAACAATAAGAAAAAAGAGCAGCAAGAAATCCTACAAGCCCTAGAAGAAAGGAAATAAACACTAGAGCAGAAACAAATGAAACAGAAAGCAATAGAAATAATAAGAGTAGAAGTTAGTTTTTCAAAAAGATTAATAAAATTGACAAAGCACTGACTAACTTAACAATAAAAAGAAAGAAAGAGAGATTGTAAATAACATGAACAAGCAATGTAATGGGCAACATAACAACAAACCCAACAGAAATAAAAAGGAAAATGACAGAAGACTATGAGGAATTGCCGTCTTACAAATTTGAATACCTAGAAGAAACAGACAATTTTTTAGAAATATATGACCTACTTAAAGACAAACTGAGGTAGCAAATTAAAATAGACCCATAACAAATGAAAAAATTAAACAGTCATTAAAAAAAAAAAAAAAAAAGAAAGAAAGAAAGAAAAAACATACCACTGGAGAATTCTACCAAACATTTAGAGAAAAGCTCACAGCAATCCTACTAAGAGTAATCCCAAACATAGCAAAGGAAGGAATACTCCCAGATACCCAAAGCTGGCAAAGATACTCCTAAAAAGAAAATTATAGACTAACACTCATGCATATAGTCACAAAAACCTTCAACAAAATCCTATTCAATAGAATCCAACACTATCCAAAAAGCGGAAAACAAAACAAAACAAAAAAACACCATGACCAAGTAGGATTCACACCAGGTATGCAAGGATAGTTCAAGACTAGAAAAACAATCAACAAACATAATCCATCCCATCAATTAAACAAAAGCAAAGAACCACATGATCATCACAATCAGTGTAGAAAAAAAAAAAAAAAAAATTGATGAAATCCAACACCTATTCCTGATAAAAACTCTCAGCAAAATAGGAAAAGAAGGTAATTTCCCCAATATAAATAAGAACATAAAAAAAAAAAAAAAAATCAGTGGTCAACATCAGTCTCAAAGGAGAGAGACTGAAAACAATCCCCTTGAAAATGGGAACAAGATAAGGATGTTTTCTTTCATCAGTACTATACAGGATTGTACTGGAAGTCTACCCAGTGCAGTAAGGTATGAAAGGGACATGAAAGTCATCTAAATTGTTAAGGAAGATTTAACACTCTCACTATTCCCAAATAATATGATTTCATACATAGAACATTCCAGAAGATCAGCAAGAAAATTACTGAAACAAGGATTCAGAAAAGTGGCAGGCAATCTGTTAGATTCCTCTACACCAATAAGACAGCACTGAAAATTAAATAAAGAAAACAATATAATTTACTATAGCTACCTAAAAAATAATTTATTTAATAATAAACAGACACAAAAGACCTATACTAAGAAAACTATGAAACACTACCGCAACAAACCAAAAGAAATGTGTCTGAATGGAAGAACATACCATGCTCATGGGTAAAAAGACTTCGTAAAAGCATCAATATTACACAAGGCAATCAACAGATATAACACAATCCTGAAGCAGATTTCATCAAAATTCCTGAAGAGAATAGCAAAAACCAATCACCAATTTTATGGAAAGGAAAGAGACTATCAATAAGCAAAGCACTGCTGAAGCAGAAAAAAATTATCATGCAATACAGCAGGCCACTCATTCAACTTCATTAACAGTCCCAGGATCAGCAGACAACATGGCAGGGCATTGAGATGAAGACTTGGTCAAATGCAGGATTCATATGAGCCAAAGCTCAGAGATCTTTCTCAGAGATTCTTAAATACTGGAAGCAGACCATATCCCGAAGGCTGTTATTCAGCTGTTCACAGTAGATTCCTTCATGGAGCTGATTACCAAACTCATTGTGGTGAATAACTACATCCAGCTGCCAGCCCCTCAAAACCAGGCCCAGCCAAGGCTATACATAACCTTAACTACCACATATGGTGAAAGTATACAGCCCTACGCACACCTTTCCTGATTTTAAACTATGCAGTATCCTCTTGTTCTGTTTGAACAACTGCCTCTTGGTTGGCATACAGGCTCCTCATAAGCACAATTAAGTGTTCTGTCATTCACATTGTTCCCAATGTTATCCAAAATTTGTTATGATCCACACAGTTGAATGTCTTTGTCTAATCAGTAGAACCTCAGTAAACATCTTACTGGCATTTTCTTTCTTGCTTTTAGCCAAGGTCTATATGACATGAGCAATAATATCCCTCATTCCAAGTCCTCTTCTGAGTGCACCTTAAATTTATGGCCATGGCCTATGTACTGCTGCAAACATTTTAAAATTATTTTCAATATTTTAGTTCCATGTGATGTTAATGATATTGTTCAATAATACCTACATTCAATTAGACCACCTAACCTTGGAATAGATATGGATCTCTTCCAGTCAGTTGGCTAGGTAGCTGTCTTCCAAATTTCTTGGCATAGACAAGCAAGCACTTCCAGCATTGCATCTATTTGTTGAAACATCTCAATTTGTATTGCACAATTTCCTGGAGTCTTGTTTTTCTCCAATGCCTTCAGTGCAGCTTGGACTTCTTCCTTCAATACCATTGGGATTTGATCTTAGGGTACCTTCTGAAATGTCTGAACAGGGACCAATTCTTTTGGTACATTGACTATGTATTCCTCCCACCTGATTTGATGCATCTGATATCATTCAGTATTTTCCATAGAATCCTTAAACATTGTATTTTGAGGCCTGAATTTTTTTTTCAGACTTTCCTGCTTGAGAAATGCTGAGAGTGTTCTTCCCTTCTGTTCTCTAACTCCAGTTCTTAACATATTTCCTTACAATAATTTACTTTGTCTTCTCAAACCACATTTCATGTCCTCTGTTCATCTCTCCCACTTCATCTTTTCTTCCATTTGCTTTAGTATTCTCCATTCAAGACAAGTTCTGCATTCAGGACTTCTTCTGACATACATTTTTGTCTTTTCTCCCTTTCTTGTCTTTTTAATGGTCTTTTACTTTCTTCATACATGATAGCCTTGATGTCATCCCACAACTTTTCTCCACTGTCATTTGTGTTCAAAGCAGGGCACCTAGAGAAATTAATATTACAGATAAACAACACATAATTTATATAAATATGTCACCAATACAGCATGGGGCATATTTATGCTAAAATGTTATTTGATGCAGTGCAGTCTGTTTTTAATTGCAAAAATCTGGCAACTAGCATTGGTGTGATATTTATTTCCTCATATTCTCTGTCTCAACATCAAATATTCATGTCTCTATAAATTTTATCTAGACTCTTACTACTTCTCTTCATCTGTACTATGAAATTCCCTATCCCAAGCCATTTAAAATTCTTTTTAATGTTCTTGCTTTCTCTTGGGATTATAACAAATTCTACACACCTGACCAAGGCCTAAAATGTTCTATCTCATCACATTCCTATCTTTTCAGCCTCATATACCATCCCTCTCCCTTATTCATGAAACTCTAGCTAAACAGCTCCTGTTTCTCTGCCTTAAGAATCCTATCTATAAATCTTCCACTGGGCATTTGAACTTTATTTCTGCCAGAAAGACTTTCATGTGGTATTCTTTCTTGTCTTTCAGGTTTAGCTCAATTCATTGACGAGTTTTTTATCCATACTGTATCAATTAGCTGTCATTCTGCTACTCATATTTTCTTATCCTTTGGATCGTTGGTGGAATAGTGCCTAAGGCATTTGACTGCAAACAAGAGGCCTGGCTGTTCAAATTCATCAGCCACGCCTCAGAAGGAAGATTGGATGATCTACTTCTGAAGAGATACGGACTCCAAAACCCAAGGAGGGTTCTCTATGGGTTGGAAATGACTGGATGGCAGTGAGGTTGGTTAGTTTTTTTTTTTTTTTTTTAATTGTATATATTTTTTATTGTATTCCTACTGGAATATTATATCCCTTCTTCCATTGTTCCTCATATTATCAGTGCCTAGATTATCACTGGTAAATACTAGTCATATTGTCAATATTTATTAAACAAATGCTCTCTAAAAAATAAGTTCTTTGGTGTCTTGATATCATTAACAGTAGCAAAACCTGTTTTAATCTTGATAAGAAAATTTTAATCAACAAATTACAAAGTAATATTGAAAATACTTTTTATTGGTATGTATTGAATAAAGCAATAATTATTTGAGCCCTATATGAATCATTAAATAAATAGAAAAATATATTCTCCTGATTTACATATCAATGAATATGTTGTTGTTGTTGTTATGTGCCGTCGAGTCAGACCCAACTCATAGCAACCCCTCCTTGGGTTTCCGAGGTAGTATCACTATGGAAGTAGATGGCACCATCTTCCTTCCAAGGAGTGGCTGGTGGGTATGAACTTCCAGCCTTCTGGTTAGCAGTCAAGTGCGTTAGCCACTATGCTACCAGAGCTCCCATCAATGAATATAATTTTATATTATAAAACTATAGTTTGTGCAATGAAGCACAAACTATAGTTTTATAATATAAATTTTGAAACTATTGTTGTATAATAGTGTAGTGACTAAGGCATAACAATGCTAACCAAAAGGCTGGCAGTTCAAACCCACCACCCTGGGAAGGAAAGTTGGGCAATCTTTTTCCGTAGTGATACCACCTTGGAAACCCAAGGAGGGGTCGCCGTGAGTCAGATACAACTCAAAAGCAGTGGGTTTATTGTTGTATAATAGATTAATCTGGAAATTACTTTTAGAAATATTATATTTGCTCTCCTCAACATTAATAGTAAAAAAAAAAAAATATTATTTCCCTTTCAGAAGAGTGGTTTTCAGTAACAGTTAAATAAGTATCAGACTATCATTTTCATAATTTAAAACAAGAAAATAACATGCCAAAATGGGAAAAAAGGAAAAAAAAAATCTCTATCTCACAGTAATAAGTCAGCTCAGAGTATTTATAAAGTTTTATTTTAATCAAATGATATTGTATTCATAACTAAATTGCTATCAATGAATATTTTAATTAAGAAATGAAAGGAGTTTATACTTCCAATGGAAGATTTTCCAAGATTTATATGTAACTATATGGCTTTTAATTGACAGCTATATTCTAAAGACTTGAAATGTTAGGTGGAAAGGCTGAAATTTCTTCTTATAGTTACTTTTTCTGCCATCCACATCACCCAATAACAAGAAACCATACTTAAAATGTTGAAAGAAAAAAAAAAAATAGTAACTTGGTAAAATATTTTCTCTTATTGTTCTATTCTTTAATTGGAAAGCTTACTGACAGTAGCAATCCTCTGTCAAACCTTATATATGCACATTCTCTTAGGTGAGTAGATTACACCATTCTGCTGGTTTTCTTCAAGGTTTGGTTTGGTCAAGTAAGATTTTATTTAAAACTGAGATCAAATCAGTGGGAAGATTGAAGCAGATCAGAAAACATCACTTCAGTTAAACAACTACACATGAGTCGTTTGGCAACCATATAATTGGCAAGTCTTTGTATATATGTGTATCAGAAATTGGTAGCTCATTTTTATTTTTACATGTTACCATTCAAGGAAAGGCATTTCTGTGTCTTAAAGAATAATATTTATTATGCCAAATTCTCACTGTACAAATTTGTCGCTTGGTGGGTAGTTCTTAGGCAGCACCACCAGACTGACAAGACCACAATACTTGCACCTGATTTATCATTCTTTTTTAAATTGCTTTCAGAAGATGTTTCTATAAATAGAAATATCAAACTCATAGGATAAGAATATGAATGCAAAAAATATGGATGGTAACTATGGAATCTGGGTGCAAAATTTTTGGAAATAATCTAAAAATGAAACTTTTTCAAATATCCCTATAGTCTGAAGGAACAATTGAAGACAGCTATCATTTATTGGTGGCATGCATTCAACTCCTTTTGCTTACAACTAGTTCATAAATATTTGTACTAAATTTATGCAACATTTTATGTTGTTGAGACTAGCCTATAATTTAAAATTCCCAAAGAGTTTTTAAAAAAGTATTTATTTAATTAAAATGAAGGCTCTCTGAGTCACTCAAATGGTTATGTTCTCAACTACTGACTGAAAGATTGGTGGTTCAAATATACCCAGAGACTCCTTGTTAGAAAGGCCTGAAAATATGCTTCCAAAAGGTCACAGGTTTGAAGAATTTATGGAGTCACTTTTATTTTGCAACACCTGGGTCACTATGAGTTAGAATTAATGTCATGGCAATGGTTTATTATTATTATTATTATTATTGTTTAGAAATTATATGAGATACGATTTGGTGAAAATATATAGAGCCAAATATAGTTCAGTTGAATAAAAATTGGCAAATTTAGACATAACATTTTTATTCCTTATAAATTGATGGTAAAGACTGTAAGTTGAGTTCCTGCTCACATAGTTTAATTTGTTTTATAATACATGCAGTCCTCACTTATTGACTATTTCATTATCCAATGTTTTGCATGTATTGCAAAAGTAAAAAATCTACTTAAATCAACTTAAAGCTAAGTGAGGACCTATGTGTTTTGAGAGAGTGCCTCTTTCCTGAGCCTTAAGTCCTTGATCCAACCCATTCTATGTCTCTCCCCAGTCTTGGATGTGGATGAAGTTAAAAAACAAACAAAAAAAAAAAAAAAAAAAAGAGAGAGAGAGAGAGAAATAAATAAATTAAAAAAAAAAGAACAGATATAGTGGCCTTGGGCCATTAGCCTGCACATTGATCCACAGCCTCATCAAATCCTGGCTGTGGCTATCCTGCTGTCCAAGCCAAGCTGCAGTTTCTGGATGGGAATCTGAGAGAAAAAGGCAGAGGGAAAACACATGCAGTGGTCATTTCTCCAAAGACCCTGGGATCTGCTGTTTGTATGCTTTGGGGTGCTGATGCCAGTGGGTGTTGGTCCTTGGTGGGTGACATTTCCATGGAGATCAAGAACTCTGCATGGGTAGACATAGAGCAAGTTCTCTCCTGGATGCAAATCCTGAACCAATCAATAACTTCTGTTGTTTGAAATTATACAAGATGACCCTCCTGCCAAAAGTATGGGTGTCACAGCCTCAGCAAATACTAAAGGGCTACATAAGAAACTACAAGGGAGGGACTAGCCCCATGGAACTGCCTCCAGAATGACTCCTGGAACTTGAGGAGCAAGCTTCTTCATAACTGATTTCCGATAAAGACCTCATCTTTAGAACTTAACCACATCCTTAAGTGAGGAGTGGTGTATCGGAAAGGTACTAAGTAGAAGCATTTTCTTACAGAAATATCTGTTTTGGAGCTCTTCAAAGAAATTTGATTACCTAAGTTAAGGGAGCTCTGGTAGCACAGTGCCTAAGGCACTTGACTGCTAACCAGAAGACTGGTGGTTCAAACCCACCAGCCACTCCCCGGAAGGAAGGTTGGGCAATCCTACTTCCGTAGTGATACTGCCTCGGAAACCCAAGGAGGGGTCGCTGTGAGTCGGGGCCGACTCATCGGCACATAACAACAACAACAAGTTAATTCTAAAGGTACCTTAATATTATAAAAAATATCTACTTGTTTTATATATTTTGATATTTAGAAATGTGAAATAACTTACCTAGATTATTTGGAATTGTTTCTTCAGATTTGGGAATAGAATCTCATTCTCATTATTTAAATCGAAAAGAAATATATATTTAGACTAACTGATGTACATTCTAATAAACTAGCAAAGAAAATTGTAAGACATATGTACTCATTTAATAATCATATTACTTAATATAAACCACAATATATGAACAACTTGTAATATAATTATAAATATTTTAAGTGTTCAAAAATAGGAAATGGCTAAATGCATTATGTTTCACCGACATTTCTATAAGAAGCAATAAAACACAAAGGATTGACTGCAGAAATGAGAATACAATAGGACGGGTGCATGGAAAAGCCCCTCTCTGAGCCCTCAAAAGGGCTCAGTAAAGCTCATAACCTAATTTGTATTTTTAGCTTACAGATGTGAGAGACAATACATTTCTGTTCCTTAAAGCCATACACTTTGTGGTGTGTGGTTACCACAGGTCTAAGAAGCTAAGACAAACATTATTTCAAATATTAAATAAAATTGTAAATAGAGTCTAATAATACCGAGTCATCTTCTATAATTTTCTTTTTCCAAAATATACATACAATTGTTAAAGTGCATTAGAAGTGTGAAATTACCATTGAAGATTTCTTTTTCTTGAAAAGTGTTTCAGGATTCTATTTGTTTAAGCACCTGACTCCATCTCTGGCCACCACTGGTATAAAAGAGGAAAATGAAAAACAAAACAAAAAGAAAAGACAAAGTGATCATTGGAAAATTCAGAAATGGTTTATAGAATTAGAGAAAAAAAAAAGAACAATGAGGCCCAGGAAGGGGATATTTATAGCAGGAAATGTCACTAGCAATCTCCCATGTAGATAAATCAAGTCTGTCATTTTCCAGCCTTATGCTCCAAAACTCCAGGACTGAGGGATTATGATTGTTCTTGTCTGGCTTCTGTGTCCATCTCTTCACCAATATGTGATGTTTATCTTGAGTGATTGAGTGGGCATCTAGATGACAGACCAGTAGGTAACGAAGAATTTAATAGAGCATCAAGGAAAACTAGAGTGAAGTTAGCAATGAAAGAGTAAAAGTGTGCTTGACTAGTAAACTAATAACATCCACTATAAAAATAACAAGCATTGAGAGTTCTAGTAAGATGGCGGAATAGGCAGAAAGGCTGCACAGACCTCTTCAACAAAGAAAAGGGGAATCAATTAACACAGATACAAAAGAAAATCCTGGACCCCTGAGCCTTGAAAGGAAGGATATAGAAGTGGACTAGAGTCCAACTGGCAGAAGAATTTACATGAAAACACCAAGAAAGGAGACATACGGAGCTGCAGTCTGGCAGTGATCCTGATGGCACAGACAGCTTGAAAATTGCTGAGTGGTGGTAGGACTTAAGAATTAATCTAAAAATCAGCTCTGCTAGCTAGGGACTACGTGGAGGACTGCTCTGGTGGCTGGGGAATAAAAAGGGAAGTAGCAAAGTGGAAGATGGGCTGAGCTGTGGACTTTTGTCTGTCTGGAGGGCACAGCCATTTGGAATGTTTACAAGCAGCTTGAGAATTTTGGGTATTTAAAGTGACTGTATTCTCCCAGATTCCAGGGACTTAAAAACGGGTTTCTACTTGCTGGGAAACCCAAGGACATTCTGGACCCAGATAACTGGAAAGGTGTGACATTCCCTTTATTAATCTTATACCCCACACCCTCTTGGTGAATGGAAGTGTGGCCATCCCTCACTCCCACCCACTTTCTGGGCTGGCAGAAATTCCATCCCAGTCTGTGTGCTCAGTCAGAGCCTGGGTGCCCTGTCCCACCCTGACCCGATTTTTTTTTTTCTATTTTCTGTTTTTAGTTTGTTTGTTTTTTTAAATTTTAACACTACTATTATTATTATTACTTTCCTCCTTTTTACTATTATTATTTATTCTTCCCCTCCCAGGTTCTAGCTTTCAGCTTTTTTTCTTTTCCCTGTTCCTGGTTGCATTTTTTTCCCTTTCTTGTGGTTAACCTCATTGCTTGTTTTTCTTTTTGTGTTTTTTCCATTTTTTTTTCCTTCATTATTCTCCTTCTCTACATTTTTTCTCTTATTGCCCTCTCCCCAGATATTTCAAGTTTTTTTTTTTTTTTTTTTTTCCTTCTTTTACCCTTTCTTCTCTTTTTGGTTACTGCTCCTGTGTGATTACATGGAGTATTTTTTGCCCATTTGATTTTACTTTTTTGATGGCTATTCAATTATTCTTGTGTAACTGAGTGGAAAACAGCAACAGTCCCCATACAACACAGTTACACCCACACATCCTGCAGCTTCACTTACTGAGTGAGAGCAATGACTTCCTTTTCCACCAATGGGCCAATGATAAATGACCACCAAGAAGAGCCTGACTCACCCTTGGCTTCTTCACAAATAGATAAAAAAGATCTAAATACAACATCACGGTGTCTCAGAGACAACAGACCATCACATCACAGTCCACACAGAGAAACAAGATAAACTGGTAGAAACAAGGGAGCAGGATACAGACTCAGAACATATTCCTGAGGAAGAAGCAGCTTTGGAACTGTCTGATAAGGAATTACAAAGAATTATATTTAGGTATCTTCAAATGATTGAGAGACAGACCAAGGAAAACACAGAAAAAAACCCTAGAAGAATTTTGGAAGAAAATTCAAGAACAAAGTGACAAAATAAATGAAAAATTAGCAATCATTCTAAATCTACAGATAGGAATCCAGAAGATTAATACTAAACTGTCAGAATTAGATAACTCATTGAGAGGACAAAGGAGGAGAATTGATGCAACGAAGCCAGAATTAATGAAATTGAAGACAAATACCCAAATACTTCTTTGGAAAGGGATCAATCAGAAAAAAAATATCAAAGCAAAATGAAGAAAACCTAAGGTTTATGTGGGATACGATCAAAAGGAATAACCTATGTGTCACCAGGATTTCAGAACAGGAGGAGAAAAGAAAAACCACTGAGAAAATTGTCTAACATTTATTGGAAAAGAACTTCTATGATATGATGAAAAAAGAGAACATATCCATTGAGGATGCTCAACAAATCCCAAACAGAATAGACCACCCCCCAAAACATCACCAAGACACATCATCATCAAACTCATCAAAAACAAAGACAAAGAAAGAATACTGAAAGCAGCACAGGAAAAACAAAAAGTTACTTACAAATGACAACCAGTAAGAATAAGTTCTGATTTCTCAGCAGAAACCATGCAAGTGAAAAGGAAATGGGATGGTATATATAAAACACTGAAAGAGAAAAATTTTCAACCAAGATTTATATAGCCGGCAAAATTGTTCCTCAAATATGATGGTGAAATTAGGAGATTTTGAAATAAGCAGAAACTAAGGGAATTTGTTAAAACCAGACCAACCTTACAAGAGATACTAAAAGGAGTCCTTTAAGCAGCGAACCAAAAATAGCAAATAACACTGACCACTAATACACAAGATGGCATAACCCAGAAACCACAGCTATGGACATATCCAAAGCAAAGTAAGCTTACAAGATTGTAAACAGGGAACCAGAGACATCAATTGGCAAGTAAGGACAACTACAAACAAAAAGAGGGAAAAATACTGTGTAGTTACAGAACTTCTAAATGGTGATAAGTCAAGAGAGTTGCAAGGTAGAATGGACTGCTATAATCGTGGGGAGAAAATTATAAATCACAGGGTAAACTCAAAGAACAGTGACAAACTTTCACATCACAATAAAAAAGAGAATAAGCACAAAATTTCAGCAAATACTAAAAGAACAGTGACAAAGGAAATGATTGCACAATTCGTTAACATCATGAACTCCACACAGAAAATTATATGGACCACATAAACTAAGGACAACATGAAAAAACACATAACAAAACGACAGCAACCGATTCATACTTGTCAGTAATTACACAGAATGTTAATGGATAAATGCACAACTCAAGAGACGGTGAGTTGCAGATTGGATAGGAAAACAAAACCCATCAATATGCTGCCTACAAGAGACACACCTTAGAGACAAAGAAAGACAAAAATAGAATAAAAGTCAAAGGTTGGAAATAGATATTTCAAGCAAATGGCAACTGTAAGAGAGCAGGAGTGGCAATATTAATTTCTGATCAAATTGACTTTAAGACAAAAACTACCATAAGAGACAAGAAAGGATATTATATAATGATTAAAGGGTCAATTGAACATGAAGACATAACCGTAAATAAATAACTATGGACCAATAAAATAATCAAATACATAAATCAGACTTTAAAAGGGTTGAAAAGTCAAATAGATGACTCCACAGTCATAGTGGGAGACTTTAATACACCACTTTCATTGAAAGATAGAACAACTGGAAAGAAACGCAACAAAGATGAAGAAGAGCTAAACAATACAGTCCACAAACATGACCTTATAGAAATCTACAGAACACTTCACCCAACAACAGCACAATATACAATCTTTTCCAGTGCACATGGATCACTTTCCATGATAGACTATATTTTAGGCCATAAAGCAAGCCTTAATAAATTTAAAAACATTGAAACACTGTAAAGTATCTTCTCAGATCATAATGCTATCAAATTAGAAATCAACAATAGGAAGATCAACAGAAAAAGAGTAAACACATGGCAACTGAACAACAGCCTCCTTAAGAAAGACTGGGTAAGAGAAGAAATAAAAATTGAAATTCAAAAATTTCTGAAATAAAACGAGAATGAAAACACAATATGCCAAAATCTTTGGGACACAGCAATAGCAGTTATTAGAGGACAATTTATAGCAATAAATGCATACATCAAAAAGAAGAGCCAAACTCAACACTTTGAACTGACATCTCCAACAGTAAGAAAAAGAACAGCAAGAAAAACCTAAAGTCATAAGAAGAAAGTAAATAATAAAGATTCAAGCAGAAATCAATGAAACAGAAAATAGA